>NC_135822.1:58472519-58645145 GCF_964213995.1 Mustelus asterias | reverse complement strand
AACTTTCTCACCTTCCCAAACATAGACGGATTTTTATTCTGACAGCCAAAATGAATAGCTTCACATTTCCCGATATTACACTCCCTCTGCAATCGTGCTGTTAGTCCTCTAACTCTCACAAACTTATTACTCGAACTTACAGATCTTACTCATTTATTACTCTAACTTACTGCTCTTACTGTTACTAATTTCCCACTCCAACAAACTTTCAAACTGATGCTTCCCAGCATTCACTCCTCTCCCAACTTCCTACTCGCTACTTTCCTCTCCCATCTCTCTCACTCCCATGACGTCCCCATCGCCATCTTGGTTGCTCTCTCCTGCTCGCTCCCCCTCTCCCATACACTCTCCTGCTCGCTACCCCTCTCCAGAGACCCAGCTCACAGGGCAGCAAGCAGAAAGCAGTAAAGAGGTGAGAATGAGCGAGAGGATCAAGAGAGGGAGACAGTGAGTGAGTGAGGGGATCGGGATAGGAGGACTGTAAATGAGTGAGTGGGGAATCGGGAGAGGGAAACGGTGAGGAGGGAGTGAGTGAGTGGGGAGACGAGGATGCTGAGTGAGTGAGTGAGGAGAGGGAGAGTATCAGGAGAGGCGGACGCTGAGTGAGTGAGGGGATCGGGAGAGGGAGACGGCGAGTGAGTGAGTGAGGGAGGGGATCAGCAGAAGGAAATGGTGAGAGATAGTGTGAGTGAGGGAGGGGATCAAGAGAGGGGGACGGTGAGTGAGCGAGCGAGCGAATGAGGGAGGGGATCAGGAGAAGGAAATGGTGAGAGATAGTGTGAGTGAGTGAGGGGATCAGGAGAAGGGGGCGGTGAGTGAGGGAGTGAGTGGGGGAGGGGGGAGGGGACGGTGAGGGAGTGAGGGAGGGAGGGAGGGAGGGAGAGGATAGGGAGGGAGAGGATAGGGAGGGAGGAAGGGAGAGGATAGGGAGGGAGGGAGGGAGGGGATAGGGAGGGAGTGAGGGAGGGGATAGGGAGGGAGTGAGGGAGGGGATAGGGTGGGAGTGAGTGAGGGAGGGGATAGGGAGTGAGTGGGGGAGGGAATAGGGAGTGAGTGAGTGAGGGAATAGGGAGGGAGTCAGTGAGTGAGGGGATAGGGAGGGAGGGAGTGAGTGAGGGGATAGGGAGTGAAGGGATAGGGAGTGAGGGTGCGGATCAGGAGGACGGTGAGTGGCAGTGGAGTGGTGGTTCTTGTTGAAAATGCTGCCTGTGCATTCAGAGTGTTCCTGCTGCCTGCACAGGAACTGCACTGAGGCAGGGACAGAGATAGTGCCGTTTAGACACCTTCCCTAATTTACAGACTGTCCCAAACAACAGGATGTGCTTCAAACAGGACCGATAGATAGCTGTGATATAAAAGCCATGATGCCAGGTTCTGGGATAGAGAGGCAGTGTATTACACACCTGTCGTGGTAGTGAATGATCGCCGTCAGTGCCCGTACACAAATCCGGTAACACATCAAGTGTATGTGCTTGCTGAGGAAGTCTTTCAACCTGGACAAAGGGAGCAGAAACACTGCCAAACTTCAGTCAATGGCGAGGCAAACAGAAGACACAGTGTGTGAGACTAGAAGAATGAAATAAAATGGACAAAACCCCCAGTGGAACTGTTCAGAATGCCACACTGCATCAGCAGAGTTTAGTGTGAGGTTTACAATGGGTCTCGCTGTCCCTTCACAGAGGAGGGCAAACAGAAACCAGCCAGAGCTCCCACTGCAAAGTGCACCGCTAAACGGTGAAGGGGAAAGTGAAGACTACAATTTCCAAACCTCCCCCATTCCCACTCAGTCTGGCACAGGTTTGACCAAACAGAGCCTGCTCACAAATCTTATAGACACCCTCAACAGGTGGCACAGTGGGTTAGCACTGCTGCCTCACAGCGCCAGGGACCCGGGTTCGATTCCTGGCTCGGGTCACTGTCTATGCGGAGTCTGCACATTCTCCCCGTGTCTGCGTGGGTTTCCTCCGGGTGCTCCGGTTTCCTCCCACAGTCCGAAAGACGTGCAGGTTAGGTGGATTGGCCATACTAAATTGCCCCTCAGTGTCCAAGGATGAGTGGGTTAGGTGGATTGGCCATGTTAAATTGCCCCTTAGTGTCAGGGGACCAGCAGGGTAAATATATGGGGTTACGGGGATAGGGCCTGGATGGGATTGTGGTCGGTGCAGACTCGATGGGCCGATTGGTCTCCTTCTGCATTCAGTGATTCTACGAAATAACAAATGGCCAAAGAATCCTCAGTAAATCAGTGAGCACTTGTGAAGCACTCCCTGCAGCACACTCCTGACTGCATCAACTTGGAAGGGTCAACCCTCTGCCTGAAGTACGATAAGGAAAGCATAAATATACTGTGGGGAGAATTGAGGGAAGCGTGACTCACCTGACTGGAGCCGTCAGATTTTTCATTGCAAGATGGTATGTAATTGCTGTGGTATTAAGGTTTGGGTTGACAAGACCAGTTGGGTACAAATGCCCTCAGTTACGCAGTCCAGGGACAGTAATCTACTGGAATGTGTGTATATGCGAGGAGGGAGAGACAAGGACATCAGACACGGACAGGACCAGGCCGCGGCTCAGTTGAAATATCCCCCTGGACTTCCTTTGTGAGGAATGACCACCCTGGCTGTGGATCAGAGCTCTGGAATTGGAGCCCAGTCTGAGTGGACATGGTCAGTGAGGATGCGGCACTGGGAAAGGTGGATGCAGAGGGATGAACAAGAGCCCTCTACCTGTTTCTAGCGGAGACAGCACTCACCAGCCATTTGGCAAATATCCCACCATGGTCGTCCCGATCACCAACAAGCTGATGCCAGTGATTGCCAGGGTAACCCTAAAGACGCAACAAGAATGTCACACGATTAGGATTTAATGTAGTGTACAACAATCCTTTTCCAACACAGGCTTCATTTAAACTCCGAGGAGACAGCAAACCAATCCGGAGAAGACAACACTGCTTTCAGAATTCTCCATCGCCCGTTCATTCCCTGCAGTTTCCACGTTATCATTCCTGCTCTTTTTTTAAAAAAACACACAGGCCTCATGAAGGGTCAAAAGGATGCTTCCAATTCACTCTTTCTTTTGATGGATTCAGTGCTAATCAAAATCAGGGCGGCACAGTGGTTAGCACTGCTGCCTCACAGCGCCAGGGACCCGGGTTCGATTCCCGGCTTGGGTCACTGTCTTTGCGGAGTCTGCGCGTTCTCCCCGTGTCTGCATGGGTTTCCTCCGGGTGCTCCGGTTTCCTCCCACAGTCCAAAGATGTGCAGGTTAGGTGGATTGGCCATGCTAAATTTCCCTTAGTGTCCAAAGATGTGCAGGTTAGGTGGATTGGCCATGCTAAATTGCCCCTTAGTGTTAAGCGGACTAGCTTGGGTAAATATGTGGGGGTGACGGGGTTAGGGCCTGGGTGGGATTGTTGTCAGTGCAGAATCGATGGGCCGAATGGCCTCCTCCTGCACTGCAGGGATTCTATGATTTTATTCCAGAAGGCAGTGAGGGATTGAGTCAAGGTGCATAGCTCTCTGAAAGAGCTGACACAGAGCTGATGGGCTGAATGGTATCCTTCATTCAGTCCGATACTATTCTATGATTTTATTTCTGGTGGGAAGGGACTGGACTGGAAATGCTATTTGTAGCCAGCAGTTGTTTGTCCGGAGGGTTCAGTGTGTCGAGGCAAGGCAGTCTATAATTCAGACACAGAGAGCTCGGGCGCTTGCAGTGACAATATGGGCCCACTACCACTCGCTGACTGGCACACACACACACACACACAGAAAGATCACTTGGTGATTCGCCAGCCAGCTGCTGCGTGGGAAACAGCCCCGAGGAGGAGAAAAGCATTAAAGCGGCTTCAGAGAGCCAAAGATCAGCCGGTGGTCACACTCCTGACACACACCCTGAACAGTGAGCCCTGACTCAGTAATATTGTCACACATAGAAACTAGAAGCAGGAGGAGGCCATTCGGCCCTTCGAGCCTGCTCTGACATTCATTTTGATCATGGCTGATCATCAAATTCAATATCCTGATCCCCCCCTTCCCCCCATATCCCCCGATCCCTTTAGTCCCAAGAGCGAAATCTAATTTCTTCTTGAAATCACACAATGTTTTGGCCTCAACTACTTTCTGTGGGAGTGAATTCCACACATTCACCACCCTCTGGGTGAAGAAATTTCTCCTCACCTCAGTTCTAAAAGGTTTACCCCTTATCCTCAAACTATGACCCCCTAGTTCTGGACTCCCCCACCATCGGGAACATTCTTTCTGAATCTACCCTGTCGAACCCTGTTAGAATTTTATAAGTTTCTCTGAGATCCCCTCTCACTCTTCTAAACTCCAGTGAATATAATCCTAACCAACTTAATCTCTCCTCATATGACAGACCCGTCATCCCAGGAATCAGCCTGGTAAACCTTCCCTGTACACCTCTATAGCAAGGACATCCTTCCTCAGATAAGGACACCAAAACTGCACACAATACTCCAGGAGTGGCCTCACCAAGGCCCGGTACAATTGCAGCAAAACATCTCTATCCCGATACTCAAATCCTCTCGCTATGAAGCCAACATACCATTTGCCTTCTTTACTGCCTGCTGTACCTGCGCGCTTACTCTCAGCGAATGATGCACGAGGACTCCAAGGTCTCGCTGAGTATCCACCTCTCTCAATTTACACCCATTCAAATAATAATCTGTCACAAGAACAACATTTGAATCATCTGAAGTCCTATATTCATCATCTCAGCGTAGCTTTTTAAGGTTAAATGAGCCACTTCATTCCCAGAGCCTGGTAATCAGTCACTGTATCGATGACTAGTCAGTTTAAATCTCACTGAGATTACGGGAAATAGCTGATCAGTGTTGAAACTGTCTCTCAGGGAGATAGGGAGCAAGCGGAATACCTTAGGCTGAAATCCTCCTGACACACAGGTCCGCTCACACCTCACAGAGAATAGTGCCAGTGCCTGAGGGTTTGGAACAAGGGGTGACGGTCTGGGAATACACTGCCTGGGAGGTTGGTAGACGCGGGTTGCCTCAGATCCTTTAAAAAGTACCTGGATGAGCACTTGGCACGTCATAAATGGGATTAGGTGGGAGTTCAGGTGTTTCATACGTGTCCATGCAGACCTGAATGAGCATTCATTAGTTGGCAGAGTTCTTTTTTTATTCATTCGTGGGACACGGGCGTCACTGGCTGGGCCAGCATTTATTGCCCATCCCTAGTTGCCCGAGGGCAGTTGAGAGTCAACCACATTGCTGTGGCTCTGGAGTCACATGTAGGCCAGACCGGGTAAGGATGGCAGATTTCCTTCCCTAAAGGACATTAGTGAACCAGATGGGTTTTTCCGGCAATCGACATGGTCTCATGGTCATCTTAATTATAGAGTCATAGAGGTTGACAGCATGGAAACAGGCCCTTCGGCCCAACTTGTCCAGGCCGCCCTTTTTTTAAAAATCCCTAAGCTAATCCCAGTTGCCCCCATTTGGCCCATATCCCTCTATACCCATCTTACCCATGTAACTGTCTAAACGCTTTTTAAAAGACAAAATTGTACCCGCCTCTACTACTACCTCTGGCAGCTTGTTCCAGACACTCACCACCCTCTGTGTGAAATAATTGCCCCTCTGGACACTTTTGTATCTCTCCCCTCTCACCTTAAACCTATGCCCTCTCGTTTTAGACTCCCCTACCTTTGGGAATTCCAGATATTATTTTTATTGAATTCAAATTTCATCATCTGCCGTGACGGGATCCGACCCCGGGTCCCCAGAACATGAGCTGAGGTTCTGGATTAATAGTCTAGTGTCACATGTAGGCCAGACCAGGTAAGGACGGCAGATTTCCTTCCCTAAAGGAACCAGATGGGTTTTTCCGACAATGGGTCATCAGTAGATTCTTAATTCCAGGTATTTTTTTATTGAATTCAAATTCCACTAACTGCCGTGGTGGGATTCGAACCCGGGTCCCCAGAACATTAGCTGGAGTGATTGCCTGGATTAATAGTCCAGCGGTAATACCACTAGGCCATCACCTCCCAAGAGGGTGGGAGAGAGGGGTCTTCAGTCAGAGCCGTGAGGCTGCAGGATTCATTATCAGGGTTGGTGGCTGAGGGGGAAATTCAGTCAATGTTAGTGGGTTGAAGCGATGTGGAAACAAGGTGGGCAAAGGAGATTAGACTATTTGTTCGCCTGCTAGATAAATACATGCATGAACTGGGATGAATCTCTTTGTATTGCAACTCATTATTATTTCCCAATGGCGTGACTGCCCGTGAGTTAACCCAGCGTAAACTGACAGTACACCAGCAGGAATTGAAACTAAACTCCTTTCAGAGCCCATGGATTATCGGAAGGATGTGATCGCACTGGAAGGAGATGCAGAGGAGATTCACCAGGATGCTGCCTGGGGCGGGATGTTAGAATGTCACCAGTGACAACTTTGTATTGGATGTAATGTGACCAATGGTGACAAGCTGTCAGGGTCAGCTGACCCAGTAAACCACGGAACCAATTACAGAATGATGTGATGGTCAGCTGACTCACTACAAATAAGAACCTGTTTGGAATTGTGTAGAGCTTGGAGTGGCCCAGGGCGAGGCCCCAAGTTTGGAGTAATGAAGTTTCTTTATTAAACACTTTCTTTGATTTGGAGTAAGTTTTGTTGCATTTTCATTATCTGCATTTGAAGAGTTCCTTCTGAAGAAACATGGAACATTTAAGTTATGACGAGAGAGAGGTTGGATAGGCTTGGGTTGTTTTCTTTGGAGCAGAGAAGACTGAGGGGCGACCTGATCGAGGTGTACAAGTTTATGAGGGGCATGGACAGGGTGGATAAGGAGCAGCTGTTCCCCCTTTTGAAGGGTCAGCCACGAGGGGAGATAGGTTCAAGGTGAGGGGCAAGAGGTTTAGGGGGGGATTTGAGGAAAAACTTTTTTACCCAGAGGGTGGTGACGGCCTGGAATGCGCTGCCTGGGAGGGGGTAGGGGGTAGGGGGGAGGGGGGGGGGGTGGAGGTGGGATGCCTCACATCCTTTAAAAAGTACCTGGATGAGCGCTTGGCACATCATCACATTCAGGGTTATGGGCCCAGTGCTGGGATTAGATGGGAGTTCAGGTGTCTCTATAATGTGTCGGTGCAGACTCGATGGGCCGAAGGGCCTCTTTTGCGCTGTGTGATTCTATGTGACACTCCTTTTGGGAAAAAAAAACTTTAGCAGCAGATTGGTAATTAGTCATGGTAAATGTGTGGGGTTACAGGGAGAGGGCACGGGTAAGATACTCTGCCAGAGAGAGTCAGCGCAGACTCGATGGGCTGAATGGCCTCCTTCTGCATTGTAGGGATTCTATGATTCTGAGATACTCGGTCCACGTCACACTCCTATTCTGCAAAGGTGTAACTTTCAAAACAGGGAACACAAGAGAAACAGGTTCGAGGTCAAACTATCCAGTACGTGGTCTATCACTGCCATATCCGGGTCGATTGGGCGGGATTGTTGTCGGTGCAAACTCGATGGGCCAAATGGCCTCCTTCTGCACTGTAGATTCTATAACTCAATGACTCTATGATGTTGGAAGGTAAAGATGCGCTCCAGACTATGAGGGACACCAAGTCCATTGACAGAAGTGGCCGTGTCAAACACAAAGGAACACCTTGTGGAAAACTGATGATAGGGTAGAGACGAACACTCAGTTATCGTTCCAACACTGTGCACGGTCTCCAGCTGAATTCTGGTCACGCGTTCCGGTTGTGAATGTAGCCCAGTCCATCACTCAAACCAGCCTCCCATCCATTGACTCTGTCTACACTTTCCGCTGCCTCGGCAAAGCAGCCGGCATAATCAAGGACCCCACTCACCCCGGACACTCTCTCTTCCACCTTCTTCCGTCGGGAAAAAGATACAAAAGTCTGAGATCAGGTACCAATCGACTCAAGAACAGCTTCTTCCCTGCTGCCATCAGACTTTTGAATGGACCTACCTTGCATTAAGTGGATCTTTCTCTACACCCTAGCTATGACTGTAACACTACATTCTGCTCTCCCTTCCTTCTCTATGAACGGTATGCTTTGTCTGTATGGCGAACTAGAAACAATACTTTTCACTGTATGCTAATACATGTAATAATAATAAATAAATCAAATGAAAACAACCAGAACTTTTCCATCTTATTAGACGTGAGCTAAGATTCCCACACCATATCCTCGCCATCAAAAGGCTGTAACATTGTCAGCTACTGGCCCTGCCTCAGGCGGTCTGTTGCTGACAGTCTTATCTAAGCTCCTCTCTCCTTCAGCCTCTCTAATCTCTCCTGCGGAAACACAAGCTCCGCTGCCCCAATCCTGACTCTCACTGTCCCACTCTCCCCGCCACACAGTATGTGTATTTATAACCAGGAATCATGATGCTCGCACACACTTCCTCCCTCAGACCATCCTTGCAGTTGTCACTTTGCTTTTAGACTTTGTGCCAATGTATCTCAGTATCCACTGCGTGGTTTACACTGAACGCCGCAGCCTCACAGCAATGTTGATAATGTGGCCGCGGGTGTCACAGTGTAAAGTTTGATTTCCCAATCCCAACGCTTGCCTTCTCCTTGACTCAAGGACGCACAGGACATGAAAAAACGCTGTGCTCTGTCCCATTACTGGAACACGTTCGAAATGTTACACTTCACAATTGCGAAAGGGGCCCTGAACGCACTCCAACTCAAGTCACTGGTTTTTTTTTTAAGCACGCGAAGGGGTATCCTTGTCCTTCACCGTCTGCTGAAACACTGGGTGCCAAGAACGATTGGCACGCTGCTTTTCGACTGTGTCAATCTAACATAGAAACTAGAAGCAGGAGGAGACCATTCAGCCCTTCGAGCCTGCTCCGCCATTCCTCTTGATCATGGCTGATCATCATATTCAATATCCTGATCCCCCCTTCCCCCCCATATCCCCTGATCCCTTTAGCCCCAAGAGCGATATCTAATTTCTTCTTGAAATCACACAATGTTTTGGCCTCAACTACTTTCTGTGGGAGTGAATTCCACACATTCACCACCCTCTGGGTGAAGAAATTTCTCCTCACCTCAGTTCTAAAAGGTTTACCCCTTATCCTCAAACTATGACCCCCTAGTTCTGGACTCCCCCCACCATCGGGAACATTCTTTCTGAATCTACCCTGTCTAACCCCGTTAGAATTTTATAAGTTTCTATGAGATCCCCTCTCACTCTTCTAAACTCCAGTGAACATAATCCTAACCGACTTAGTCTCTCCTCATATGACAGACCTGCCATCCCAGGAATCAGCCTGGTAAACCTTTGCTGTACTCCCTCGATAGCAAGGACATCCTTCCTCAGATGAGGACACCAAAACTGCACACAATACTCCAGGTGTGGCCTCACCAACGCCCTATACAATTGCAGCAAAACATCCCTGTTCCTGTACTCAAATCCTCTCGCTATGAAGGCCAACATACCATTTGCCTTCTTTACTGCCTGCTGTACCTGCGCGCTTACTTTCAGCGACTGATGCACAAGGACACCAAGGTCTCGCTGAGTATCCACCTCTCCCAATTTACACCCATTCAAATAATAATGTCTTCCTATTATTGCTACCAAAGTGGATAACCTCACATTTATCCACTGCATCTGCCATGCAGATGCCCACACACTCAGCCTGTCCAAATCACGCTGAAGCACCTCTGCATCCTCCTCACAGCTCACACTCCCACCCAACTTTGTATCATCTGTAATGGTCTTTTCTCATGATCAATCTCAGGACAAGATGTCTCCATTGCTGGGATATTAAGGCAAGCCCACCGATGTTGTTATAATGCTTCTCACGGCCTGGGAGCACCTTACAACGGAGAAAGCCACACCACGGGTACCAAGCAAGGGAAAGGGAGTGGACAAAACTCGGAGCAGTGAGCTGTTCCACTACGACAGGCATCACAGCCAGGCCTGTTGTTCCCCCAAGCAACCTTTCAAAGAACAAAGAACAATCGAGCACAGGAACAGGCCTTTCGGCCCTCCAAGCCTGTGCCGTTCATAATGCCTGCCTAAACTAAAACCATATGCACTTACAGAGTCCGTATCCTTCCATTCCCATCCTATTCATGTATTTGTCCAGTTGCCCCTTAAATGCCGCTATCGTACCCGCTCCCACCACCTCCCCGGGCAGCGCGTTCCAGACATTCACCACCCTCTGTGTAAAAAACTTGCCTCGCACATCTCCTCTAAACTTTTCCCCACGCACCTTAAACCTATGACCCCGAGTACTTGACTCTTCCACCCTAGGAAAGAACATCTGACTATCCACTCTGTCCATGCCCCTCATAATCTTGTAAACCTCTATCAGGTTGCCCCTCAACCTGCGTCGTTCCAGTGAGAACAAACCGAGTTTCTCCAACCTCTCCTCACAGCTAATACCCTCCAGACCAGGCAACATCCTGGTCAACCTCTTCTGTACCCTCTCCAAAACATCCACATCCTTCTGGTAGTGTGGCGTCCAGAATTGAACACTATATTCCAAATGAGGCCTAACTAAGGTTCTGTACAGCAGCAGCAGAGACTGTTAGGTGTTTCTCTCCTGTCTATACGAAAGACAGAGAGGCAACATTAATCTAGGAGCCAGTGCTGAGTCCAAAATGACACAGAAATATCTGGAGGAGGAATTCAAAGAGTCCGCAGGAGATTCCACGCTGTCTTCTGCTCACGGCATTGCAGAATGGAGGAGAGACCAGACACTGCACGGACAAGGTCTCACCGAGTAATCGTGACGCGATAACTCTGTGCTTACCTCAGCGGCAGTAGAAAGCAGTAGCGGACAAAAACACCCAAACCCCAGAGGATAGTCAGGCGGAGGCTGATGTACTGAAAATTATTGTTTGTCCTTGTCATCAAGTTCCAAGACTCCAGCTCCTCGGCGGAGAACCGCTTGGTGACCTCGTCGTCCACGATGGTCTCCACGCCCTTCCTGCAGAAGTAGAAGATATCAGACATTTCAAACTCCTCCCGACTGTCCAGGGCTCTGTTGCTCCCATTCCGCCTCATCTGCTTTATCTCCTCTTCCAGAGACGTGGGCTCCTTCACTATTATACCTAGAGGGGAGAGATAAAGGCATTACACTTTGTGCACCGTCACCTCGGCAATACCAGTGGGGGGCTTGGGGAAACCACTCAAATTAACAGGTTACACAGAGAAGCTGGCACAGAATCCGCACGCAGCGGCCACTCTGAACATGGTGGCACAGTGGGTTAGCACTGCTGCCTCACAGCGCCAGGGACCCGAGTTTGATTCCCGGCTTGGGTCACTGTCTGTGCAGAGTCTGCACGTTCTCCCCGCGTCTGCAACCAAAATCCTGCAACTTTCAACCCCTTTTCACCTAATCGTCCTTGCTTCCGGTGAGCAGAGCCCCACATTGGTCACTGTCTGAGCACAACACAGCTGTTGTATCTCTGCTATCATGCTGTGTATCTTCTGCACCCAGAGGGGCGGCACGGTGGCACAGTGGTTAGCGCTGCTGCCTCGCTGCGCCAGGGACCCGGCTTCAATTCCCCACCTTGGGTCACTGACTGTGCAGAGTTTGCACGTTCTTCCCATGTCTGCATGGGTTTCCTCCGGGCGCGCCGGTTTCCCCCCACTGTCCGAAAGACGTGCTGGTTGGGTGCTAAATTCTCCCTCAGTGTAACCCGAACAGGCGCCGGAGTGTGGCGACTAGGGGAATTTCACAGTAACTTTATTGCAGTGTTAATGTAGGCCTACTTGTGACAGTGATAAATAAACTTTAACTTTAGTGAAAGTAGTTTCTTTTCAATTTAAAGTCTTCCTTTGGTTACATGGAGATGGATCTTTGCCCACAGGCCAGGAGAGAGGGTACATTAAACTGTACTGAGGGAGGCAGGAATACCATATCAGGTCAGATTTCCTTCCCTAAAGGACGCTAGTGAACCAGATGGGTTTCTACGTCAATCCAGTAGCTCTCGGACTGTCGTGATTGAGACTAGCTTTGTACTCCTGGCTCATTCATTAAATGAATTTAAATTCCCACAAGTTGCCGTGGTGGGATTTGAACTGGAGCATTAGCCCAGGATTCTGGATTCCTTGGCCAGTGATCTAATCACTCTGCTCCCATCGGGGAATTGGCCTGTGCTAATCCCAAGCTTTCTTGCCTGGCGTCACACTGCAGCAGCAGCCTGGTGCTAGGATGTTCACCACTGTCTTTGACTTCTCTCTCTCTTTCCGCCATGTTGCCTGGGCTTGCCTCTTTCCGCCATGTTGCCTGGGCTTGCCGCAACGCTGGTCAGTCATTTCATCCCATCAAGTAGGTGTGGGGCGGCACAGTGGTTAACACTGCTGCCTCACAGCGCCAGGGGCGAGGGTTCGATTCCCGGCTTGGGTCACTGTCTGTGTGGAGTTTGCGCATTCTCCCCATGTCTGCGTGGGTTTCCTCCGGATGCTCCGGTTTCCTCCCACACTCCAAAGATGTGCGGGTTAGGTGGATTGGCCATGCTAAATTGCCACTTAGTGTCAGGGAGACTAGGGAGGGTAAATGCATGGGGTTATGGGGATAGGGGCTGGGTGGGATTGTGGTCAGTGCAGACTCGATGGGCCGAATGGCCTCCTCCTGCACTGTAGGGATTCTGTGGATTCTAACCATCACTTGCCTGGATTTGATTGGGTGACATTTCACATTGCTAACCCACTCCAGTTATCCAAGCGGCGATACACACCAACATTACCCTGTTTTCTTTACTTGTTACTTTTCATTCATTCATGGGACATGGGCGTCACCGGCTGGGCCAGCACTTGTTGCCCATCCCTAGTCGCCCTTGAACTGACTCACTCGCTTGGCCATTTCAGAGGGCAGTTGAGAGTCAACCACATTGCTGTGGCTCTGGAGTCACATGTAGGCCAGACCGGGTAAGGACGGCAGATTTCCTTCCCTAAAGGGCATTAGTGACCCAGATGGGTTTTTCCAACAATGGTTTCATGGTCATCAGTAGATTCTTAATTCCAGATTTTTTTTTATTGAATTCAAATTCCACCAGTTGCTGTGGCGGGATTCGAACCCAGAACATTAGCTGAGCTTCTGGATTAATAGTCTCACGATAATACCACGAGGCCAACTCAACCGTAAGGTTCAACCAGTCGAGCATGGTACTTGCTGCGAATTGAAGGCTCCTGTGGCTTGGTGGTGGCTGAACCCACGAGAGTCAGCTGCGGCAATGGGTCAGTTCCGTCTGCACCAGCTCTTGTTGGAAAGGGCGGGGTGACAATCCCATGTCTCCCCATCCCACACTCAGCGTGGCAGAGCACTCAGCGTTTGGTACTTACCATTGGAGTTGGTTTTGTAGATCAGCTGCTTCCTCTCTCGAGCCCCTCTTTCTATCCGCAGCGTTGCCCACTGAAAAAGGAAAGCAGAGACACTCACTGACCCGGGTTTGAAAAACTCCCAGTGGGAGCGTGCAGGCACATCAAAAGATCACAAAATGGAGAGGACCTCAGGTCACTGACAATGTTTCAGGTCCAGTACTGCAGCGATTACAAACAGCCCCAGGGGGAGCTGAACTGATGACCAGCTCCTGTTCCCCGGCCCAGGGAAGGACAAACCATCTTCCAGGTCTCCCCTCAAACTGCTTTGATGTTTAATTTTTTCATTTGTTCATTCATGGGATGTGGGAATCAGTGGCTGGGCCAGCATTTATTGCCCAACCCTCGGGACATTGAAGAGTCAACCACATTGCTGTGGCTCTGGAGTCACATTTTTTTATATAGTGTCACAAGTGGGCTCACATTAACACTGCAATGAAGTTACTGTGAAAATCCCCGAGTCGCCACACTCCGGCGCCTGTTCGGTTACACTGAGGGAGAATTTAGCACCTAACCGGCACTTTTGGACTGTGGGAGGAAACCTGAGCACCCGGAGGAAACCCACGCAGACACGGGGAGAATGTGCAGACTCTACACAGTGACCCAAGCCGGGAATCGAACCTGGGTCCCTGGCAGTATGACAGATTTCCTTCCCTAAAGGGCATTAGTGAACCAGATGGGATTTTCCGACAATGGTTTCATGGTCATCAGTAGATTCTTAATTCCAGATTTTTATTGAATTCGAATTTCACCATCTGCCGTGGTGGGATTCGAACCCGGGTCCCCGGAGTATTACCCTGGGTCTCTGGATTACTAGTCCAGTGACAATTCCACTGTATAGAACTGTAATCTATACAGTTCTGTACAGATTACTGCTGTCATTCTTGGGATGGTGAGTATAGACAGATGGCCTCAATCTGTCCTTACCCTATATGGGGGTGGCACAGTGGTTAGCACTGCTGCCTCACAGCTCCAGGGACCCGGGTTCGATTCCCGGCTTTGGGTCACTGTCTGTGTGGAGTCTGCATGTTCTCCCCGTGTCTGCGTGGGTTTCCTCCGGTTTCCCCCCACAGTCCAAAGCTGTGCGGGTTAGGTGGATTGGCCGTGCTAAATTGCCCCTTTGTGTCAGGGAGACTAGCAGGGTAAATGGTGCAGACTCGATGGGCCGAATGGCCTCCTTCTGCATTGTCGAGATTCTATGACTCTTTGCTCGGCAAAATACATACTTTCCAGCAGGTAAAAGACTTCAGGATTGGGAATGTTTCCCAATTCCCCCACTCCTCCCTCGCTCAGGAGCAGGAAGAGTAACTGCAGCTTGCCCGAGTGAGGTTAGGTAACTCGGTACAGAATGAACACTGAACCTTCTGGGTGTGTGTGGCTCTGCAATGCGCAGTGAAGTGACCCACCGGGTCTTCACACACAGACACAGGCAGGCAGGCAGGCACACACACACACACTTGCACAGGCATGCACACACACACACACACACTCACACTCGCACAGGCAGGCACACACACACAGACAGGCAGGCAGAGAGACACACACACATAATGACAGGCAGGCAGACACACACACACACACCGGCAGGCAGAGACAGGCAGACACACACTGGCAGGCAGAGAGACACACACACACACTGGCTGGCAGGCAGAGAGACACACACACACACTGGCAGGCAGGCAGACACACACACACACACTGGCAGGCAGGCAGACACACACACACACACTGGCAGGCAGGCAGACACACACACACACTGGCAGGCAGGCAGACACACACACACACACACACACACTGGCAGGCAGGCAGACACACACACACACTGGCAGGCAGGCAGACACACACACACACACACTGGCAGGCAGGCAGACACACACACACACTGGCAGGCAGGCAGACACACACACACACACACTGGCAGGCAGGCAGACACACACACACACACTGGCAGGCAGGCAGACACACACACACACACTGGCAGGCAGGCAGACACACACACACACTGGCAGGCAGGCAGACACACACACACACACACACACACTGGCAGGCAGGCAGACACACACACACACTGGCAGGCAGGCAGACACACACACACACACACTGGCAGGCAGGCAGACACACACACACACTGGCAGGCAGGCAGACACACACACACACACACTGGCAGGCAGGCAGACACACACACACACACTGGCAGGCAGGCAGACACACACACACACACTGGCAGGCAGGCAGACACACACACACACTGGCAGGCAGGCAGACACACACACACACACACACACACTGGCAGGCAGGCAGACACACACACACACTGGCAGGCAGGCAGACACACACACACACACACTGGCAGGCAGGCAGACACACACACACACTGGCAGGCAGGCAGACACACACACACACACACTGGCAGGCAGGCAGACACACACACACACACACTGGCAGGCAGGCAGACACACACACACACACTGGCAGGCAGGCAGACACACACACACACACTGGCAGGCAGGCAGACACACACACACACACTGGCAGGCAGGCAGGCAGACACACACACACACACTGGCAGGCAGGCAGACACACACACACACACTGGCAGGCAGGCAGACACACACACACACACTGGCAGGCAGGCAGACACACACACACACACTGGCAGGCAGGCAGACACACACACACACACTGGCTGGCAGGCAGACACACACACACACACTGGCAGGCAGGCAGACACACACACACACACACTGGCAGGCAGGCAGAGACACACACACACACACTGGCAGGCAGGCAGACACACACACACACACAGGCAGGCAGGCAGACACACACACACACACTGGCAGGCAGGCAGACACACACACACACACTGGCAGGCAGGCAGACACACACACACACACTGGCAGGCAGGCAGACACACACACACACACTGGCAGGCAGGCAGACACACACACACACACTGGCAGGCAGGCAGACACACACACACACACTGGCAGGCAGGCAGACACACACACACACACTGGCAGGCAGGCAGACACACACACACACACTGGCAGGCAGGCAGACACACACACACACACACTGGCAGGCAGACACACACACACACACTGGCAGGCAGAGAGACACACACACACACTGGCAGGCAGAGAGACACACACACACACTGGCAGGCAGAGAGACACACACACACACTGGCAGGCAGAGAGACACACACACACACTGGCAGGCAGAGAGACACACACACACACTGGCAGGCAGAGAGACACACACACACACTGGCAGGCAGAGAGACACACACACACACTGGCAGGCAGAGAGACACACACACACACTGGCAGGCAGAGAGACACACACACACACTGGCAGGCAGAGAGACACACACACACACTGGCAGACACACACTGGCAGACACACACAGGCAGGCGCACACACACAGGCAGGCGCACACACACAGGCAGGCGCACACACACAGGCAGGCGCACACACACAGGCAGGCGCACACACACAGGCAGGCGCACACACACAGGCAGGCGCACACACACAGGCAGGCGCACACACACAGGCAGGCACACACACAGGCAGGCAGACACACACAGGCAGACACACACAGGCAGACACACACAGGCAGACACACACAGGCAGACACACACAGGCAGACACACACAGGCAGACACACACAGGCAGACACACACAGGCAGACACACACAGGCAGACACACACAGGCAGACACACACAGGCAGACACACACAGGCAGACACACACAGGCAGACACACACAGGCAGACACACACAGGCAGACACACACAGGCAGACACACACAGGCAGACACACACAGGCAGACACACACAGGCAGACACACACAGGCAGACACACACAGGCAGACACACACAGGCAGACACACACAGGCAGACACACACAGGCAGACACACACAGGCAGACACACACAGGCAGACACACACAGGCAGACACACACAGGCAGACACACACAGGCAGACACACACAGGCAGACACACACAGGCAGACACACACAGGCAGACACACACAGGCAGACACACACAGGCAGACACACACAGGCAGACACACACAGGCAGACACACACAGGCAGACACACACAGGCAGACACACACAGGCAGACACACACAGGCAGACACACACAGGCAGACACACACAGGCAGACACACACAGGCAGACACACACAGGCAGACACACACAGGCAGACACACACAGGCAGACACACACAGGCAGACACACACAGGCAGACACACACAGGCAGACACACACAGGCAGACACACACAGGCAGACACACACAGGCAGACACACACAGGCAGACACACACAGGCAGACACACACAGGCAGACACACACAGGCAGACACACACAGGCAGACACACACAGGCAGACACACACAGGCAGACACACACAGGCAGACACACACAGGCAGACACACACAGGCAGACACACACAGGCAGACACACACAGGCAGACACACACAGGCAGACACACACAGGCAGACACACACAGGCAGACACACACAGGCAGACACACACAGGCAGACACACACAGGCAGACACACACAGGCAGACACACACAGGCAGACACACACAGGCAGACACACACAGGCAGACACACACAGGCAGACACACACAGGCAGACACACACAGGCAGACACACACAGGCAGACACACACAGGCAGACACACACAGGCAGACACACACAGGCAGACACACACAGGCAGACACACACAGGCAGACACACACAGGCAGACACACACAGGCAGACACACACAGGCAGACACACACAGGCAGACACACACAGGCAGACACACACAGGCAGACACACACAGGCAGACACACACAGGCAGACACACACAGGCAGACACACACAGGCAGACACACACAGGCAGACACACACAGGCAGACACACACAGGCAGACACACACAGGCAGACACACACAGGCAGACACACACAGGCAGACACACACAGGCAGACACACACAGGCAGACACACACAGGCAGACACACACAGGCAGACACACACAGGCAGACACACACAGGCAGACACACACAGGCAGACACACACAGGCAGACACACACTGGCAGACACACACTGGCAGACACACACTGGCAGACACACACAGGCAGACACACACAGGCAGACACACACAGGCAGACACACACAGGCAGACACACACACACTCACAGGCAGGCGCACACACACTCACAGGCAGGCGCACACACACTCACAGGCAGGCGCACACACACTCACAGGCAGGCGCACACACACACACACACACACAGGCAGGCAGACACACACTCACACAGGCAGTCACACACACGCAGGCAGGCAGACACATACACACACACAGACACACGCGCACACACACACTCGCACAGGCAGGCAGACACACACACACACTCACAGGCAGGCAGACACACAGGCGCGCACACACACAGGCAGACACGCGCGCGCACACACACAGGCAGACGCGCGTGCGCACGCACAGGCAGACGCGCGCGCGCACACACAGGCAGACGCGCGCGCACACACACAGGCAGACACGCGTGCGCACACACACACAGGCAGACACGCGCGCGCACACACACACAGGCAGACACGCGCGCGCACACACACAGGCAGACACGCGCGCGCACACACACAGGCAGACACGCGCGCGCACACACACAGGCAGACACGCGCGCGCACACACACAGGCAGACGCGCGCGCGCACACACACAGGCAGACGCGCGCGCGCACACACACAGGCAGACGCGCGCGCGCACACACAGGCAGACACGCGCGCGCACACACAGGCAGACACGCGTGCGCACACACACAGGCAGACACGCGCGCGCACACACACAGGCAGACACGCGCGCGCACACACAGGCAGACGCGCGCGCACACACACAGGCTGACACGCGTGCGCACACACACAGGCAGACACGCGCGCGCGCACACACAGGCAGACACGCACGCGCACACACACAGGCAGACACGCGCGCACACACACAGGCAGACACGCGTGCGCACACACAGGCAGACACACGCGCGCACACACAGGCAGACTCGCGCGCGCACACACAGGCAGACTCACACAGGCAGGCACACACACACACACACAGGCAGACACGCGCACGCACACACACTCGCACAGGCAGACACACTCGCACTTGCACAGGCAGACACACACACACAGGCAGACACACTCGCACTTGCACAGGCAGACACACTCACACAGGCAGACACACTCGCACTTGCACAGGCAGACACACTCACACAGGCAGACACACTCGCACTTGCACAGGCAGACACACTCACACAGACAGACACACTCGCACTTGCACAGGCAGACACAGGCAGACACACACACACAGGCACACACACAGGCACACACACAGGCACACACACACACACAGGCACACACACACACACACAGGCACACACACACACAGGCACACACACACACACAGGCACACACACACACACACAGGCACACACACACACACACAGGCAGACACACAGGCAGACACACACACAATGAAACTAGTTGGCAACTGCAGAGAGAAGCGCCACTTCCTGGAATCAGTACAGCTGTTAAGACTGTGACTATTCTAGGAAGGTTAGAGTGATCGATACTTCGTGAAAGCGCAGAGTGGCAGGGTGAACCTTTGAAACGGGTAAGAATAGACTGACAGTATACAATACAAGTGAAAGCCAAGCTCAGAGGCCTTCTGCACACACCCAATAGCACAAGCACCCCAATTTGCCAGCCACGGGAGACGGATTGAGAAGGCAAGACAGCGTCGACAGTGTCAGCTACCTCGGAATGCTGACTTGGGATATCCACTGCCTTGGGAAGAAGGGCATCTGCTGTACTGTAACTACACTGTTTCACACACAGCACCAGCAGCAACAGGGACCAATGGATGCAGCAGCCCCCACTGAGAACCCTCAGGAAGTGGGCAAATTGTTATAGATCAGCGACCACTCCGAAAGGGACTTGTATATCAACTCATCATAGCTTGCAGACAACAATGAGTTACTCTGAAGTTAAAGCCACTTGCACGCCGCATGCTCCCACTTGGGAGTTGAATGACCAGTTAGTTGCTTTTTCGTGGTATGGGTTGAGGGAGGAATGTTGGCCAGGACTCAAAAATCCCTCTTCAGATATTTGCACGGGATCTTTACCATCCACCTGCGCCTACATTCAGTGACTCATTCCCAGTTCAGTACGACCAACATTCAGCAGAACGTACCACAGAGTAAATTACACCACAGACCGTGAATAACCAGCGGGAAAGGACATAGAGGGGGTTTAAGATTTCAGTAGATATGCACAAGAGATTATTCCTGATTGGTGCGTTTCCAGGCCAGTGAGGAAGGGAGTAGCTCTGGGAAACAGAGTGAGGCAGGTGGTGAATGTTTCAGTAAGGAGCATTTGGGAAAGAGTGATCATAATGTCGTCAACATTCAAATAGTTATTGAAAGGGATAAGGAACAAAGGCAAAGATACCCAAAAAGGAACTAAGAAAGACACAGATGGAGTATAAGAATAAATTAGCAGCTAACACCAAGAAGGATAGAAGCTTTAGTATCCAAAAAAATTCATCTTGTGGAGTCAGAGTGCGTGACTGGGTGATAAATTACTTTGCCTTCACTAAGAAAATGATGCGGTTACAGAGTCAAGCTGGAGGTAGCGGAGAAATTTGGATGGCAGGAAAATACACTTAGAAATACTTAAAACTTTGGCAGCCTTCCGAGTGGAAAAGTCAGCCCGTCTGGATGGGATTCATCCTAAGTTGCTGGGGGTGCCTACTGGGGAGGCACTGCTCCCATTTTTCAATCCCCCTTAGTTATGGGAGTGGAGGATTCCAAATGTTACACCCTTGCTCAGGAAGAAGGGTAAACCCAATAACTAGAGGCCAGGCAGCATTAACGTTAGTGGTGGGAGCACACTCATCAAGGACAAAATTAGCCATTATCCATGGATTTGTTAAAGGCAAACCACACTTGACGAACTCGATTGAGTTCCTTGATGGGACTGATGGAGAGGGTTGAGGGGAGTGCAGTTGATGTGGTGTTTGAAGCATCTCACAACCATTTATTTGAATCAGTCAATCTAACTTCTGTTTTTCCAGCAAGTTAACAGAGCATTTTAACCTTCTGTGTAGCAAGAAATCTTGTTTAAAAAGGATTCCATGGCTTGAACGGCCAGCGAACTCTCCATAACCAAACTGGTTCACTGATTATCAATATCATTTTCACTTAAATGGGATCACAGTGGTTAATGACATAACTTAGGGCATTCTCAACCCCACTTTAACATTTACTGATTAAAGCCATATCTGAAAGTAAGCGTGTAGGTACAGCTGGCAGTAAATGTAATCTTTCTCAGTGAGAGGATTTGAGTATAGGGATAGGGATGTTTTGCTGCAATTGTACAGGGTGTTGGTTACGCCACACTTGGAGTATTGTGTGCAGTTTTGGTGTCCTCATCTGAGGAAGGATGTCCTTGCTATAGAGGGAGTTAGAGCGAAGGTTTACCAGGCTGATTCCTGGGATGGCAGGTCTGTCATATGAGGAGAGACTAAGTCGGTTAGGATTATATTCACTGGAGTTTAGAAGAGTGAGAGGGGATCTCATAGAAACTTATAAAATTCTAACAGGGTTAGACAGGGTAGATTCAGAAAGAATGTTCCCGATGGTGGGGGGAGTCCAGGACTAGGGGTCATAGTTTGAGGATAAGGGGTAAACCTTTTAGAACTGAGGTGAGGAGAAATTTCTTCACCCAGAGGGTGGTGAATGTGTGGAATTCACTCCCACAGAAAGTAGTTGAGGCCAAAACGTTGTGTAATTTCAAGAAGAAATTAGATACAGCTCTTGGGGCTAAAGGGATCAAGGGATATGGGGGGAAGGGGGGGGATCAGGATATTGAATATGATCAGCCATGATCATAATGAATGGTGGAGCTCGAAGGGTCGAATGGCCTCCTCCTGCTTCTCGTTTCTATGTCGCTCTGTTTTGACAACCACATGCGGTGGGTCACGAGATTATGACAGAAGTACTGAAGTGATTAAGACAGTGACTAAGAGGAAAGGTTTGAGTTGCTCAAGTCTAAAATTGACATATAAATAATAAGTGGCAAGTCTGATCTTTAATGTAACTTCACTCAACTCCACGCAGTCGCTGTTCCAGAGAGTCGAGTTTGTCCTCTAAGATGAACAGAAGTAGTTACCCGACAACTCTGTTGTGCCTTAGCCCAGGACGGTTATTAAACTAGAATTTTCCAGCTCCCAGCCAGGTAAATTTTCCATACTGCTTCCAACAACGGAACCTCTCTCAGAGACAGAACTGATAATGTGTCCCCAGCTTAGGGTTAACCCCCATGACAACATTTCAGCACAGCTCAGTGCTGACCTCCACATGATCAATTGCACATTTATGTAGCACCGTACCCCATCCTCACACTGGGATCACCGTGCTTCACGCTGGGGAACATAGCAGCCGGGTCTGATTAAAGAGCAGAGGAGATGCCTCGTTACTCTGCTATTGAGTATCGGTGCAAATTGAGGGAGTTGTATTAATCAGCAGGCCTAGGGAACAGCCTCTGCTCTGCTTGAGGTGAACCGCCCTGACTCACCCATACGGAGCAGAAGAAAGGAAGAGACAATGGAAATCGAGAAAAGTGACCTTGTTGCGTCGTATCCGCTGAGTGACACAAACTGCCCGGGTCTTCAGAGAAACCATCCCACCCAGATTCAACTCCAAGTATACTGACCCATCCAGCGTTACAACAGCAGCACTCCCCTGATTGGGACTGGTTTTCTGCTAGTGGGAAGCATTGTATCAATCAGTGTTTCATTTCATGCTCACCCGTATTGTTAGGTCAGGGCTCACTGAGGGTGGCACGGTGGCACAGTGGTTAGCACTGCTGCCTCACAGCGCCTAGCACTGCTGCCTCACAGCGCCAGGGACCCGGGTTCGATTCCCGGCTTGGGTCAAGCTGGGAATCGAATCCAGGTCCCTTGTTCTGTGAGGCAGCTGTGAGGTGCTCCACTGCATGGTGTGATATTGAGTCATTCAGACTGAAGTCTCAATGCCCCCCTCCCTCTCCCCAGACCGGGCTAAGGGGTAGTAACAGTTGACCACAGCTCCAGCTAATCACTGTGCCACCATGCCGTCCCAAAGTTTATTCGTCACAAGTAGACTTACATGAACACTGCAATAAAGTTGCTGTGAAAATCCCCGAGTCGCCACACTCCAGCGCCTGTTCGGGTTACACTGAGGGAGAATTTAGCTCCGAACCAGCACGTCTTTCGGACTGTGGGAGGAAACCCATGCAGACACGGGGAGAACGTGCAGACTCTACACAGACAGTGACCCGAGCCGGGAATTGAACCCGGATCCCTGGCGCTATGAGACAGCGGTGCTAACCACTGTGCCACCGTGCCGCCCCATGAGGTTTCTTCCTGTCTACTCTATTTATGTCCCTCATAACGTCATCCCACACACCAAGAGCCTTGGCTGAGAAAGGGTGTAAGTCAGCTGGTGCCAACAGCATTGCACGGTATGACAATGAACCAGAACGTCTCGAACGCTTGGCCGGTCTGTCCCGGGGCAATAATTCCCTCTGCACAGCAGCCAAAGTAACCGGGGGAAGGAGGTCAGTTTCCACATGCTGTCCAGTGGCAGCTCAAAGCGTCTACGTGTGGGCATGTGCCCCGAACGTCTGCGAAACTTGGCACTTTTGTTGGGCAGGTTTGCCGACTGACGCTGGGTTGCACAAGCCCCATTGCCCAAGCGGCTCACTTCAACAGACTTGTTTGGATAGACGACTGGGACAGCGGGTCGTCACAGACAAATCCAATTCCGTCTCACTCAGTGTCTGTACTTTCCAGGTATCCATGGGAACAAGCTGGAGCTGTGGTCAACTGTTACTACCCCGTAGCCTGGTCTAGGGAGAGGGAGGGAGGCATTGAGACTTCAGTCTGAATGACTCAATATCACACCATGCAGTGGAGCACCAATTACCATCGATGGAATGAATACAAGAAGAATTTAACATGCGGCACAAGATGTGGAGTTGAACACAGCACACAAAGTTAATGCTGATTTAAAACAATTGTTCTGGAGTGAAAAGGAACTCCCCAATGAACTCTGCAGCTCAGACCTGCTAATACTGATCAGCCTCATTTAAAAGAGGCATTTTCTATCAAGATCAGAAGAGGCTGAATTAGAAATCAGAGAATCCCTACAGTGCAGAAGGAGGCCATTCAGCCCATTGAGTCTGCACCGATAACAATCCCACCCAGGCACTATCCCAATAACCCCACATATTTACCTTGCTAATCCCTCTAACCTACGCATCCCAGGACACTAAGGGGCAATTTAGCACAGCTAATGCACCCAACCTGCACATCTTTGGACACTAAGGGGCAATTTAGCATGGCCAATCCCCCTAACCCGCACATTTTTGGACACTGAGGGGCAATTTAGCATGGCCAATTCACCCAACCTGCACATCTTTGGACACTAAGGGGCAATTTAGCATGGCCAATCCACCCAACCAGCACATCTTTGGACACTAAGGGGCAATTTAGCATGGCCAATTCACCCAACCTGCACATCTTTGGACACTAAGGGGCAATTTAGCATGGCCAATCCACCCAACCAGCACATCTTTGGAATGTGGGAGGAAACCGGAGCTCCCGAAGGAAACCCACACAGAGACGGGGAGAATGTGCAGACTCCGCACAGACAGTGACCCAAGCCGGGAATCAAACCCTGGCACTGTGGGGCAGCAGTGCTAACCACTGTGCCACCGTGCCGCCCCAAATTGTAGGAAGAGTTTTTGACACTTAACGGGGGAAAGTCTCACCACTTCCACACTCAGAAAATAGGGACTGCCCGAGGGTGTGCAAAGCCTTTGCGATATCCGCACTTACTTTTCAACCTGTTCAAAGAGGCACACTGCATTCATCAAGAATACTGAGCAGGCTTCAAGCAGAGACAGGGACAGAGAAAAATCTCCACAGCCGGGTCTCAGAAAGAGAATGTCACGGGCCAACAAATACCATTCAGTCCCACACAATGGCTCTCCCTGGATCTCTGTGTAAAGCCCAACAGGTTTGTTTGGTAGCAAAAGCCACAAGCTTTCGGAGCGCTGCTCCTTCGTCAGGTGAGTGGGAGTTCTGTTCACAAACAGGGCATATAAAGACACAAACTCAATTTACAAAATAAGGGTTGGAATGCGAGTCTTTACAGGTAATCAAGTCTTAAAGGTACAGACAAAGTGAGTGGAGAGAGGGTTAGGCACAGGTTAAAGAGCTGTGTAGGTTACAGATAGTGTGACATGAACCCAAGATCCCGGTTGAGGCCGCCCTCCTGTGTGCGGAACTTGGCCAAGTTTTTCTTTAACCTGTGCCTAACCCTCTCTCCACTCACTTTGTCTGTACCTTTAAGACTTGATTACCTGTAAAGACTCGCATTCCAACCACTATTTTGTAAATTGAGTTTGTGTCTTTCTATGCCCTGTTTGTGAACACAAGTCCCACTCACCTAATGAAGGAGCGGCGCTCCGAAAGCTAGTGCTACCATGTAGACCTGTTGGACTTTAACCCGGTGTTGTGAGACTTCTTACTGTGTTTACGCCAGTCCAACGCTGGCACCTCCACATCATCTGTGTGTAAAAGCAGATCCCAGGTCACTGATACAGTGAGGACTGGAAGGAGGAAGTGACGCACACTCAACAAAGTGATAGGTGGAGTATAAACACCCGAACAATCCTGCAAGCAGTCCAAGGCGATCTTAAATCAGATTCTCGTGAATACAGTTCAAAATCTGCCTGGAATGTAGAAGAGACGAGCAATTCCACTTAGCCAGAGGTGCGCAATGATGGGTAATAAGACAAAGGGAAAGGCGGTGATACAACTCCTCACCTACACTACACCAAGCTGGAGACAGACACTGGCTGCAGACACTCATACAGTGGTGGCCATTTGGCCCATTATATGTGCACTGGCTCTGAAAGAGCTATCCTTTTTTTTATTATTCATTCATGGGACATGGGTGTCACCGGCTGGGCCAGCGTTTACTGCCCATCCCGAGTCGCCCTTGAACTGAATGGCTCGCTTGGCCATTTCAGAGGGCAGTTGAGAGTCAACCACATTTCTGTGGCTCTGGAGTCACATGTAGGCCAGACCGGGTAAGGACGGCAGATTTCCTTCCCTAAAGGGCATGACTGGACCAGATGGGTTTTTAATCAAACCCCCCTCGTCTTTGCCCATTCATCAAACTCTGAGACGAACGAAGGGCACTGATGACTTCTGGTGAGTTTGAGTTTGTTTCCCGAGGTGACAGAGTGCAATAGCAAGCTCGTGTCCCACAAGCTGAAGGCCTGCTGGTCCTCGTTACTCTCACTCTGTTGGACAACATCGTTTATTCAAGTGCTGGGAGTCTGGATAATGTTCTGGGGACAACGGGGAACAAGCCTGAATCATCCACCTGCCATTCACAATTAGAAGTGGGTCTCATAAGGTGGGTTCCAGGGTTGTCACCACTTCAATCTCTCCGTCAGGACAGACAGGTGATGAACACCATGTTCACGTAAGTGCTCTCTCCATTGCTCTGGAAAGGAATGGGACCAGCCAGAGCAGCAGCAACCGCTATCCGGGGGGGGGGACGGGGGACGGACAGGATCTCTTACCCCCTGTAGCAACTCCTTCGTCCTCTCACCTTCCCTCAGCACCAGTTGGAGAACTCGCGGACCTACTCATTCAGTCCCTCACCATGGTGAAACCCGCCTCGGATTCTCAGCTGCAAGACCCCACAACCTCGGGGCAAACAGCGGCAAGGAACTCACAAAACCCACTGCCTGAAAGTCACACCCGAACACCAACTGGGTGCGAACCCTGCAGTGTCCACCCGAACATTTCCAGGCAGGTTAACTGATTGTGATCCAGGATTAGGACTAAAACTGCTCCTTACACCAGATGCACCTGCTCAGCAAAAGCCTCTTTACACCGTTCTATCAAAACAACTCCCAATTTCTTTGAAACATTCTACTTGAACTGTTAATTAAATACAAGTATCCCTCCGACAGTGCAGCACTCCCTCAGCACTGTCCCTCTGACAGTGCAGCACTCCCTCAGTACTGTCCCTCTGACAGTGCAGCACTCCCTCAGCACTGTCCCTCTGACAGTGCAGCACTCCCTCAGTACTGACCCTCCGACAGTGCAGCACTCCCTCAGTACTGACCCTCTGACAGTGCAGCACTCCCTCAGCACTGTCCCTCTGACAGTGCAGCACTCCCTCAGTACTGACCCTCCGACAGTGCAGCACTCCCTCAGTACTGACCCTCTGACAGTGCAGCACTCCCTCAATACTGACCCTCTGACAGTGCAGCACTCCCTCAGTACTGACCCTCTGACAGTGCGGCACTCCCTCAGTACTGATCCTCTGACAATGCAGCACTCCCTCAGTACTAACCCTCTGACAGTGCGGCACTCCCTCAGTACTGACCCTCTGACAGTGCAGCACTCCCTCAGTACTGACCCTCTGACAGTGCGGCACTCCCTCAGTACTGACCCTCTGACAGTGCAGCACTCCCTCAGCACTGACCCTCTGACAGTGCAGCACTCCCTCAGTACTGACCCTCTGACAGTGCGGCACTCCCTCAGTACTGTCCCTCCGACAGTGCAGCACTCCCTCAGTACTGACCCTCTGACAGTGCAGCGCTCCCTCAGTACTGACCCTCTGACAGTGCAGCACTCCCTCAGCACTGTCCCTCCGACAGTGCAGCACTCCCTCAGTACTGACCCTCTGACAGTGCGGCACTCCCTCAGTACTGTCCCTCCGACAGTGCAGCACTCCCTCAGTACTGACCCTCTGACAGTGCAGCGCTCCCTCAGTACTGACCCTCTGACAGTGCAGCGCTCCCTCAGTACTGACCCACTGACAGTGCAGCGCTCCCTCAGTACTGACCCTCTGACAGTGCGGCATTCCCTCAGCACTGACCCTCTGACAGTGCAGCACTCCCTCAGCACTGGCCCTCTGACAGTGCAGCACTCCCTCAGTACTGACCCTCTGACAGTGCAGCACTCCCTCAGTACTGACCCTCTGACAGTGCGGCACTCCCTCAGTGCTGACCCTCTGACAGTGCGGCACTCCCTCAGTACTGACCCTCTGAGAGTGCGGCACTCCCTCAGTACTGACCCTCTGACAGTGCGGCACTCCCTCAGTACTGCGCCTCTGACAGTGCGGCACTCCCTCAGTACTGACCCTCTGACAGTGCGGCACTCCCTCAGTACTGACCCTCTGACAGTGCGGCAGTCCCTCAGTACTGACCCTCTGACAGTGCGGCACTCCCTCAGTACTGCGCCTCTGACAGTGCGGCACTCCCTCAGTACTGACCCTCTGACAGTGCAGCACTCCCTCAGTACTGACCCTCTGACAGTGCGGCACTCCCTCAGTACTGACCCTCTGACAGTGCAGCACTCCCTCAGTACTGCGCCTCTGACAGTGCGGCACTCCCTTAGTACTGCGTCTCTGACAGTGCAGCACTCCCTCACTCACTCAGTGCTCTCTCTGATGGTGTGGGCATACTCTGTATACATGTTTAGGAATCTTTGCTGCACTTGTGGGACTTGGTGATGGACATGCAGGGATTGCAATGCAGGGATGGTCTATGTGTTTGACTAAATGAATGACTTTTTTCCTTAAGCAAATCCCTGTCAAGCTGCACGGTTTAATGAAGCAGCATAAAGCTTGTTTGATCAAAGTCTAATGTTGAGCTTGCTGATGTTGGGAGCCAGCAGGACCTGTGCAATCTGTTAAGTAAATGAGGTGACAGCGCTCAATAACGGAGCCCGAGATTGCGACCTGAACCAACACACTTACACGCCACGGAGGCCTGAACAAACACAGCAGTAATGTACTCCGCAAGTTAGCTGCCCCGCCTGCAGCCTAATGTAACCCTCACCGGCAGAATGCCTGCGTTAATGCCAGTATTAAACTAAAAGGTCAGTGTAACAGGTGTGACACAGCACGGGGGAGTTGCTGTCACACGTGCGGTGAGAGGCTGAGTCTCATGTCCCCACACAGTCTACTCCAGCAGGGGACTATGAAGTACATTATCTCATGTCCCTTTAGGGAAGGAAATCTGCCGTCCTTACCCGGTCTGGCCTACATGTGACTCCAGAGCCACAGCCATGTGGTTGACTCTCAATTGCCCTCGGGCAACTAGGGATGGGCAATAAATGTTGGCCCAGCCAGCGACGCCCATGTCCCACGAATGAATGCAAAGAAAAGTTCAGGGCAAGGAATACCAATGGAGGGAGAATCTGAGAGGCTCTATAAGCCCGTTCTTGCGGTCAGCATGACCCACATGTGGTTGTCCCTGACCTGGAGAGACATCGATAGGAAAACAACCATTGCTGCTGAGAAGAATCTACTGGGAGAGCTCAGTCGCATGGCAGGCAACTGGACACCCATAAATAAAGAACAAAGAAAATTCCTGCACAGGAACAGGCCCTTCGGCCCTCCAAGCCTGCACCGACCATGCTGCCCGTCTGAACTAAAACCCCCGACCCTTCCAGGAACCATATCCCTCTATTCCCATCCTATTCATGTATTTGTCAAGACGCCTCTTAAAAGTCACTATCGTATCTGCTTCCACTACCTCCCCCGGCAGCGAGTTCCAGGCACCCACCACCCCCTGTGTAAAAAAACTTGCCTCGTACATCTCCTTTAAACCTTGCCCCTCGCACCTTAAACCTGTGCCCCCTAGTAATTGACTCTTCCACCCTGGGAAAAAGCTGCTGACTATCCACTCTGTCCATGCCCCTCATAATCTTGTTGACTTCTATCAGGTCGCCCCCTCAACCTCCGTCGTTCCAGTGAGAGCAAACCAAGTTTCTCCAACCTCTCCTCATAGCTAATGCCCTCCACACCAGGCAACTTCCTGGTAAACCTTTTCTGTACCCTCTCCAAAGCCTCCAATACCTTCAGGTATCGTGGCGACCAGAATTGAACACTATATTCCAAGCGCAGCCTGACCAAGGTTCTATAAAGCTGCAACGTGACTTGCCAATTTTTAAACTCAATGCCCCGACTGATGAAGGCAAGCATGCCGTATGCCTTCTTGACTACCTTGACATTGGACTAAACCACGATAGTGACTCTTCGAAGCAGTGGAATGACTCAAAATCAGCCGAGATTGGAAATGCACGTTTCAGCAAACGTTATTGTACATTCCCTGCGCTCACTTTCTATTCACCAAAGGGGTAGCGACGAAACCCCCGGAGCTTTGACGTACGGGAGGTGATTTCATTGAACCATATTTTACGATGGTGCTGGGAGGGGTGCACAATCTGTCTCTTGTCCCAATACTCCATTTTAAACCATTTCCCCAGCAATCTCCCAATGAGCACTCATCACCCCAGTTTCTTAACAAACCACAATGTTCTTTATTGTAAAACCAGACTTGTCCCGTTGAAAGGCAAAGCTGCGAAACACACAGTATGAAATATGTAAGTACCATAACAACTCTTTCTAAACACCCTGACACACTCTCTCTCTCACACAGACGTGCGCACACACAGATCTGCGCTCTCACAGACACACATGCACACGCAGGCACACACATGCACGCACAAATGCACGCACGCACCACAATGGGGAGGCGATGGCCGAGTGGTCTTAGACTATTAATCCAGAAACTCAGCTCATGTTCTGGGGACCCGGGTTCGAATCCCGCCACGGCAGATGGTGGAATTTGAATTCAGTAAATTCTGGAATTAAGAATCTACTGATGACCGTGAAACCATTGTCAGAAAAACCCATCTGGTTCACCAATGTCCCTTTAGGGAAGGAAATCTGCCGTCCTTACCCGATCTGGCCTACATGTGACTCCAGAGCCACAACAATGTGGTTGACTCTCAACTGCCCTCTGAAATGGCCTAGCGAGTCACTTGGTTCAAGGATGACTAGGGATGGGCAATAAACGCTGGCCCAGCCAGCGACGCCCATGTCCCATAAGAACATAAGAACTAGGAGCAGGAGTAGGCCATCTGGCCCCTCAAGCCTGCTCTGCCATTCAATAAGATCTGATAGTGGGTTCAGTTCCACTTACCCACCCGCTCCCCATCACCCTTAATTTCCTTATTGGTTAAAAACCTATCTGTCTGTGACTTAAACACATTTAACAAGGTAGCCTCTATCGCTTCATTGGGCAGAGAATTCCAAAGATTCTCTACCCTCTGGGAGAAGAAGTTCCTCCTCAACTCTGTCCTAAATTGACTCCCCTGTATTTTGAGGCTATGCCCCCTAGTTCTTGTTTCCATTGTAAATGGAAACAATCTCGATGTTTCTCCCCTATCCAGCCCCTTCATTATCTTATATGTCTCTACAAGATCTCCCCTCAACCTTCTAAACTCCAATGAGTACAAGCCCAGTCTACTCAATCTCTCCTCATAAGCTAACCCCTCATCTCCGGTATCAACCTGGTGAACCTTCTCTGTACCCTCTCCAAAGCTAATACATCCTTTCTTAAATAAGGATTCTTAAATAAGTCCCGCGAATGAATAAAACAAAACAGCAAAATAAATGATGAAGTAGAGGAATCCTGGCTAAAGGTTGATGGGAAATTGATAGATGATACAGTCCCTGAAATGGTGTCCACGTTAAACGCCTGCTCTCTCAGCGCTAGTCTGTGAAACTATCGATGACTCTTACACTACTTTCCAAGAGGATATTTGTAGTGAGTCATTTCAGAATGTGGAGAGTTTGGATCAACTTTCATTCACTCTGGGACTGGTTTAGGAGCTGCTGTGTTCCTCACACAAGCAACCGATCTTCCTGTTCCCTCCAGTACTGAGGGAGTGCCACACTGTCAGAGGGTCAGTACTGAGGGAGTGCCACACTGTCAGAGGGTCAGTACTGAGAGAGTGCCGCACTGTCAGAGGGTCAGTACTGAGAGAGTGCCGCACTGTCAGAGGGTCAGTACTGAGGGAGCGCCGCACTGTCAGAGGGTCAGTACTGAGGGAGCGCCGCACTGTCAGAGGGTCAGTACTGAGGGAGTGCTGCACTGTCAGAGGGTCAGTACTGAGGGAGCGCTGCACTGTCAGAGGGTCAGTACTGAGGGAGCGCTGCACTGTCAGAGGGTCAGTACTGAGGGAGTGCTGCACTGTCAGAGGGTCAGTACTGAGGGAGTGCTGCACTGTCAGAGGGTCAGGACTGAGGGAGTGCTGCGTTGTCAGAGGGTCAGTACTGAGGGAGTGCTGCACTGTCAGAGGGTCAGTACTGAGGGAGCGCTGCACTGTCAGAGGGTCAGTACTGAGGGAGCGCTGCACTGTCAGAGGGTCAGTACTGAGGGAGTGCCGCACTGTCAGAGGGTCAGTACTGAGGGAGTGCTGCACTGTCAGAGGGTCAGGACTGAGGGAGTGCTGCGTTGTCAGAGGGTCAGTACTGAGGGAGTGCTGCACTGTCAGAGGGTCAGTACTGAAGGAGTGCCGCACTGTCAGAGGGTCAGTACTGAGGGAGTGCTGCACTGTCAGAGGGTCAGTACTGAGGGAGTGCCGCACTGTCAGACGGTCAGTACTGAGGGAGTGCTGCACTCTCAGTGGTATTGTGGAGTATCAAGCTCACATTTCCACTGAGTCCACTCCACAGAGCGAAGCTTTGACAGTGGGCTTGAACATGTATGTGGACAGCGGGAAAGGGAAAAAAGTGAGACGGTTTTGCCAAATCGAAGGGTGGAGCTTCCCCGAGGTAAAAACTGGCAGACAGGGCGATCGAATTGCAACTTGCTCCTGACTCTCCAAGGGTATTTCTACAGTGTTCTGAAGATCAGTTACTTCATACACAGTGGAGGGAGCACAGACTGAACAATAAGCCAGGTGAGGATGGAAGGGGCATGCCAGGGATGGGGGCATCATGCGGAAAGGAGCAAGAAACAACGCAAAGACTAATAATTACAACACAGCAGACCTCAGCACTTCTCAACTCGAAAGGTTCACTCTGTCCCTCTCTCCACAGATGCTGCCTGAACTGCTGAGCTTATCCAGCATTTTCTATTTTATAACCGGTCACTGTATCCATCCAGTCGTGTGCTTGTCCTCCATACACCCACTCCATCTATCTGTCCTCTCCCCATCGCCGCTTATCCCATCCCTTTACTGTCAACCCATCCTTCAGTGCTGCCTCTGCTCCTTCACTCACTCTTTCCACAGTCCAAACCCTCCGTGTGAGAATCACTGACCGCTGTTATTCCAGCACGGTGGCACAGTGGGTTAGCACTGCTGCCTCACAGCGCCAGGGACCCAGGTTCGATTCCCGGCTCGGGTCACTGTCTGTGTAGAGTCTGCACGTTCTCCCCGTGTCTGCGTGGGTTTCCTCCCACAGTCCGAAGGACGTGCGGGTTAGGTGCTAAATTCTCCCTCAGTGTAACCCGAACAGGCACCGGAGTGCGGTGACTAGGGGGATTTTCACAGTAACTTCATTGCAGTGTTAATGTCAGCCTACTTGTGACTCACAAATAAACTTTTTAAAAAAATAACTTGAACTCTGATTTGATCTTCTCTCCTTGTCCTGGACAGGAAACAATCTGTTCCCAGCCACCAACAAGATGACTTTGCAGAGCACCTTTCACTCTGTACAACATTCTGAGCTGTGTTACAGGAGCAGCGTCAACTAAAACGAGACACGGAGCCACATCAGGAGGTGTTGGGGGAAGAGGATGGAAAGCCTTGTCAGAGGGAAGTTTTAAGGAGGGTCCTTGAGGAGACGGCAGGGCAGGTTGGAAGCAATTCTGGAGTTGCATCTTCACAGCTGTGATGTCCCAACTCTTTACAACTTGAAACAACTGAATGGTTTCGCCATTTAATCCAGGCAGTCCAAACAAAAACAACCTGGAACAGGAACATAGAAACTAGAAGCAGGAGGAGGCCATTCGGCCCTTCAAACCTGCTCCGCCATTCCTCTTGATCATGGCTGATCATCAAATTCAATATCCTGATCCCCCCTTCCCCCCCATATCCCTGGATCCCTTTAGCCCCAAGAGCTATATCCAATTTCTTCTTGAAATCACAATGTTTTGGCCTCAACTACTTTCTGTGGGAGTGAATTCCACATATTCACCACCCTCTGGGTGAAGAAATTTCTCCTCACCTCAGTTCTAAAAGGTTTACCCCTTTTCCTCAAACTATGACCCCCTAGTTCTGGACTCCCCCACCATCGGGAACATTCTTTCTGAATCTACCCCTGTCTAATCCTGTTCGAGTTTCTATGAGATCCCCTCTCTCTCTCTCTTCTAAACTCCAGTGAGTATAATCCTAGCCAGCTTAGTCTCTCCTCATACGACAGACCTGCCATCCCAGGAATCAGCCTGGTAAACCTTCGCTGTAACTCCCTCTGCAGCAAGGACATCCTTCCTCAGATACGGACACCGAAACTGCACACAATACTCCAGGTGTGGCCTCACCAACGCCCTGTACAATTGCAGCAAAACATCCCTATCCCTATACTAGGATTCTTTAACAATGCGGAACCCAAGCATTACGACTCATAAAAGATTTACCCCTTATCCTCAAACCATGTCCCCTAGTTCTGGACTCCCCCACCATCGGGAACATTCTTTCTGAATCTACCTTGTCTAATCCTGTTAGAATTTTATAAGTTTCTATGAGATCTCCTCTCACTCTTCTAAACTCCAGTGAATATAATCCGAACCCACTTAGTCTCTCCTTATACGACAGACCTGCCATCCCAGGAATCAGCCCTCATATTTCCTCATTGCTAAGTGAATCTAAGGTTCCAATGCCCCAATGTTCCTCTATCGAGTGCGGTCAAGAACAACACCCAGTCCTTCCTCAAAGTTAAAGTTTATTTAGTAGTCACAAGACAGGGTTACATGAAGACTGCAATGAAGTTAAGATCGACAGAGTTGAGGTTCAACTGTGAACAATGTCCACTTGGCCTGGGTACCGGGGCATCAGGAAGGGCCTGTGGGAGCCTCCCGCCTCCACAAGGCCATGGGGGAAAGAGCCACGGCAAACTTGCATTCATTCAGCCAGGGATTTTCTGCTCCCTGCGCTCGCCAATTCAAGAGTTCCACCCACTCATTCCGAGCTCGCAAGCTCAAACACACGGAAACTCTGGCCTTGTGAACTTGCAAACCCCCAAGGTGGAACAAACACAGCATTTCCGACCAATTACAGAAGCTAAATGCGGTGCTGCCCTCACTTAAACGGACAGGGAATGGCAAGTAATAACAGGAGTAACTGTCCCCGACTCCACTGAACTGAAACAGCATGTACTGTACTGCAAATAAAAGGGAACTTGTTCAAAGCTGTAATCTAATCTCTCAGATCTGGTGTATAATTCTTATAAAATTGTAGCTTTACCCGGACAAAAAAAACAAGATTAGATTAAAGCTCCTTTGATGAAAAGCCAAGTCTAGCAGCATCTCAAAGGGATTCGGTGTGGCATGGCTCCTTCACAGATCTGCTGCTCGTGCCTCTGGCTACAGGGTAGTGACACGGCTAAAAACACCACGGAGAACTGGGATATATTGCAGCCAGCAGCTGTAGGGCCTCTATTCCAACACAAATAATGACGGGAATAAGTGGTCCAAATTGTTCTTGCCCTGTGAACAAACACTTGTGTCCCACCATCTGGACTCTTTTTTTTATTAATTCCTGGGACATGGGCGTCGCTGGCTGGGCCAGCATTTATTGCCCATCCCTAGTTGCCCTTGGAGGGCAGTTGAGAGTCAACCACATTGCTGTGGCTCTGGAGTCACATGTAGATCAGACCAGGGTAAAGATGGCAGATTTCCTTCCCTCAAGGGACATGAGTGAGCCAGGTAGGTTTTTCCGACAGGGAGGATGTTCCCGATGGTGGGGGAGTCCAGAACCAGGGGTCACAGTCTGAGGATTCGGGGTAGACCATTTAGGACGGAGGTGAGGAGACATTTCTTCACCCAAAGAGTGGTGAGCCTGTGGAATTCATTACCACAGGAAGTAGTTGATGCCAAAAACATTGAATGTATTCAAGAGGCGGCTGGATATAGCACTTGGAGCGAATGGGATCAAAGGTTATGGGGAGAAAGCAGGATGAGGCTATTGAATTGGACGATCAGCCATGATTGTGATGAATGGCGGAGCAGGCTCGAAGGGCCGAATGGCCTCTTCCTAATCCTCGACAATGGTTTCACGGTCATCAGTAGATTCTTAATTCCAGCTATTTTTTATTGAATTCAAACCTGCCGTGGCGGGATTCGAACCCGGGTCCCCAGAACATTAGCTGAGTTTCTGGATTAATAATCTAGCGATAATACCACTAGGCCATCGCCTCCCTGGGCCTTTAGGTTGTTCAAACAGACAGGGGTTAGGATGCACAAATCTGGAAAAGGGGGAGGATAAATTGCTAAAGCACAGCGTAGGGTTCATAAACAGCAGTGAAGAATCCGAAAGCAAAGTTGGAATGTTCGTCCAAAACAAAATATTAACTCACTGCAGTTTCTGGTACTTTCCCCTATTCAAACCAATGAAAGTTCAAAGCTTATTTGTGTCATAAGTAGGCTTACATTAACACTGCAATGAAGTTACTGTGAAAATCCCCCAGTCGCCACACTCCGGCGCCTGTTCGGGTACACTAAGGGGCAATTTAGCATGGCCAATGCACCTAACCCACACATCTTTGGAGTGTGGGAGGAAACTGGAGCACCCGGTGGAAACCCACGCAGACACGGGGAGAACGTGCAGACTCCACACAGACAGTGACCCAAAGCCGGGAATCGAACCAGGCTCCCTGGTGCTGTGAGGCAGCAGCGCTAACCACTGTGCCACCCCACAGGTGCAGAACGCACACAGCATGATAGCAGGGATACAACAGCTCAATGACCAATGTGGGGCTCTGCTCACTGGAAGCAAGGTCGATTAAGTGAAGAGGGGTTGAAAATTGCGAGATTTTGAAGGGACAAGTCAGGAGAAACTGCTTTCAATAACCAGCGTGTCGATAATTGGAGGAGGTAGATTGATATCTGACTGGCAAACAAACCCCAAACTGGTGAGAATGGAGTGATTTTACACAGAGAATTTAAACGTGGTATCCGAGGCACAGAATTCAAAATCTGATGCTGCCAAAATGCTGCTGCCATTGGATCTTTCTCTACACCCTAGCTGTGACTATAACATTACATTCTGCACTCTCTCCTTTCCTTTCCTTCCCCCCTATATACTCCATGAACGGTATGCTTTGTCTGTATAGCACGCAAGAAACAATACTTTTCACTGTATCCCAATACATGTAACAATAATAAATCAAATCAAAATGGCTTCTCAAAGGCCAGTGTACACACCTTGGAAAAGGGAAGTTTGGAAGAACGGGATTGCTTTCAGAAAGGTGGTTCTGGGACAATGGCCTCCTTGAGTGGAAATTGGCCTTGATATTAGCCAGCAATGAGACGGTGGGACCAATCCAACATGTTATTTAGATGTGTGTCCTGCCCCTATACCCCTTCCACCTCCAATCTGGAGCTCTCTAATAAATGATCTGCAAAAACTCATTCCACACTCGCACAACCATCCACATGCTGACTAATATCAAGCAGCGTGCCTTAACGACTATCGTCCGGTGCCTCTGACATCCATCATTATGAAGTGCTTCAAAAGGCTAGTCATGACACGAATCAATTCCAGCCTCCAGGACTATCTGGATCCACTACAGTTTGCCTACCGCCGCAACAGGTCCACAGCAGACACCATCTCCCTGGCCCTGCACTCAACCCTGGAACACCTAGATAACAAGGACACCTGTGTCAGACTCCTATTTATTGACTACAGCTCAGCCTTCAACACCATTATTCCCACGAAACTCATCTCCAAACTCCGTGGCCTGGCCCTCGGCTCCTCCCTCTGCAACTGAATCCTGAACTTCCGAACTCACAGACCACAATCAGTAAGAATAGGCAACACCTCCTCCACAATCATCCTCAACACCGGTGCCCCACAAGGCTGTGTTCTCAGCCCCCTACTATACTCCTTATACACCTATGACTGTGCGGCCAAATTCCCCTCCAACTCGATTTTCAAGTTTGCTGACGACACCACCGTAGTGGGTCTGACCTCAAACAATGATGAGACAGAGTACAGGAATGAGATAGAGAATCTGGTGAACTCGTGCGACAACAATAATCTCTCCCTCAATGTCAACAAAACGAAGGAGATTGTCATCGACTTCAGGAAGCGTAAAGGAGAACATGCCCCTGTCTACATCAATGGGGACGAAGTAGAAAGGGTCGAGAGCTTCAAGCTTTTAGGTGTCCAGATCACCAACAACCTGTCCTGGTCCCCCCATGCCAACACCAGAGTTAAGAAAGCCCACCAACGCCTCTACTTTCTCAGAAGACGAAGGAAATTTGGCATGTCAGCTACGACTCTCACCAACTTTAACAGATGCACCATAGAAAGCATTCTTTCTGGTTGTATCACAGCTTGGTCTGGCTCCTACTCTGCCCAAGACCGCAAGGAACTACAAGAGGTCGTGAATGTAGCCCAGTCCATCGCGCAAACCAGCCTCCCATCCATTGACTCTGTCTACACTTCCTGCTGCCTCGGAAAAGCAGCCAACATATTTAAGAACCCCACACACCCCGGACATTCTCTCTTCCACCTTCTTCCGCCGGGAAAAAGATACAAAAGTCTGAGGTCAGGCACCAACTGACTCAAGAACAGCTTCTTCCCTGCTGCCGTCACGAGTTTTGAATGGACCGACCTTACATGAAGTTGATCTTTCTCTGCACCCTAGCTGTGACTGTAACACTACATTCTGCACTCTCTCTTTTCCTTCTCTATGAACGGTATGCTTTGTCTGTATAGCACGCAAGAAACAATATTTTTCCGCTGTATATTAATACATGTGACAATAATAAATCAAATCAAATCAAATCATGAAAAGCCTGTTTTGTCTTCTCAACCCAGATTGGATCTCAAATCTGTGCCTGGGTCTAACAGGATAGAGTGAAGGCGGCTTTCGGCATGCTTGGTTTGACTGGTCAGAACATTGAATACAGGAGTTGGGACGTCTTGTTGAAGTAAGGCCACACTTGGAATACTGTGTACAGTTCTGGTCACCCTATTATAGAAAGGATATTATTAAACTAGAAAGAGTGCAGAAAAGATTTACTCGGATGCTACCGGACTTGATGATTTGAGTTATAAGGAGAGGCTGGATAGACTGGGACTTCTTTCTCTGGAGCGTAGGAGGCTGAGGGGTGACCTTATAGAGGTCTATAAAATAATGAGGGGCATAGATCAGCTAGATAGTCAATATCTTTTCCCAAAGGTAGGGGATAGGTTTAAGGTGAGAGGGGAGAAATACAAAAGGGTCCAGAAGGGCAATATTTTCACACAGAGGGTGGTGACTGTCTGGAGTGAGCTGCCAGAGGTAGTAGTAGAGGCGGGTACAATTTTGTCTTTTAAAAATCATTTAGACAGTTACATGGGTAAGATGGGTCTAGAGGGATATGGGCCAAATACGGGCAATTGGGAGTAGCTTCGTGGTTAAAACTGGACGGCATGGACAAGTTGGGCTGAAGGGCCTGTTTCCATGCTGTAAACCTCTATGACTCTAACCCAGTCAATCACTGGAAGTTATATCCTGCTCCTCCAGTAGGTAGGATGTGGACATCTTGGGTAAAACAACTGAAAGTCATTTGGAGGTGTTAAAGGAACAAAGACACAAAGACCCAGTCACACACACACCCAAAGTCACTACATCTCCAGGATACATCGGCCTGACGGGGAGAGCAGTGCCAATCGACCACAGTGACACCTGAATTCCAAGGGTTCAAATTACGAGGCTTTTTTTTAACCTATTCAAGGGATGTGGGTGTCGCCCATCCCTAATTGCCCCTTGAGAAGGTGGTGGTAAGCCACCTTCTTGAATCGCTGCAGTCTGTGTGGTGTAGGTACACCCACAATGTTGTTAGGGGGGGGGGGAATTCCAGGAATTTTGACCCAGCCACAGTGAAGGAATGTCCGATATATTTCCAAGTCAGGATGGTGAGTGGCTTGGAGGGGAACTTGCAGGTGGTGGTGTTCCCCATGTGTCTGCTGCCCTTGTCCTTCGGGATGGTAGAGGTCGTGGGTTTGGAAGGTGCTGTCTAAGGATGAGTTGCTGCAGTGCATCTTGTAGATGGTCCACACTGCTGCTACTGAGCGTCGGTGGTGGAGGGAGTGGATGTTTGTGGATGGGGTGCCAATCAAGCGGGGCTGCTTTGTCCTGGATGGTGTCGAGCTTCTTGAGTGTTGTTGGGACTGTTGTGTAATCAAAGTGGTCAAAGATATTAAGGGGAAAGGATAGGGAAGATGGAGAGAAACTGTATTTGCTGGTTGGACAGTCTGATCCTGGGACCACAGTATAAAATTAGAGGCAGGCCTTTCAAAGGTGAAATCAGGAAACACTTCACCACGGGACAGGTTTGAAATTCTCTTCCACAAATGGCAACTGATGTTTTAAATCTGAAATAGGCACGATTGGCATTAACAGAAGGTAATAAAGCGATAAGAGAGCAATTGCAGGTTTGTGAAGGTCCACCTTGATCTTATTGAACAGCAGCAGACTTGAGGGGCTGAATGGTCTCTTCCTGTGCCTACATTCTGGAACACCTCCATCAGACATCAGCTGGGGTTTCAACACGGCGACACGTTTGCTGGTGGTTATAACACGACTGGATATCGCGAGGTGTTATCTAAATGCAAGCTGTTTCCATGCTCAAGAGACCCCGAGAGGTTCGCCCAGGTCTGGCTGGAAGGACGTCACTGAGGGAGTTGACCTGGAGAGGGTACCATGGGAAGGCCCCACTGCTGACTGGAGTCCCTGGCACCTCGCAGTCAGGAAGGCCTTGGATAGGGCTGAGGACAAAAATAATCAGGGGGAAAAAGTTGACCTTAGGCCAGCGCTGTGCCAGCTGCGGAAGGGACTCTTTCCAATATTCATTCCAACAGCTTGAAGTTTCCACCATGCCGTCGGTACAATAATTACAACTGTCAAAATCACTGGCACCGTGACACAGAATCTATCATAGAATCCCTACAGTGCAGGAGGAGGCCATTCTGCCCATTGAGCCGGCACCGACCACAATCCCACCCAAGTCCTATCCCCGTAGCATGTATTTACCCTCCTAGTCCCCCTGACACTAAGGGGCAATTTAGCACGGCCAATCCACTTAACCCGGACGTCTTTGGACTGTGGGAGGAAACCGGAGGAAACCCACGCAAATGCGGGGAGAGTGTGCAAATTCTACACAAAAAGTGACCCAAGCCAGGAATCAAAGCAAGCTCCCTGGCGCTGTGAGGCAGCAGTGCTAACCACTGTGCTGCTGTGCGTGCCACCCCAGGGCAGTTTACCATCGTGGTGGCACAGTGGTTAGCACTGCTGTATCACGGCGCCAGGGACCCAGGTTTAATTCCCAGCTTGGGTCACTGTCTGTGTGGAATTTGCACATTCTCCCCACGTCTGCGTGGGTTTCCTCCGGGTGCTCCGGTTTCCTCCCACACTCCAAAGACGTGCTGGTTAGGTGCTAAATTCTCCCTCAGTGTAACCCGAACAGGTGCCGAAGTGTGGTGACTGGGAGATTTCCACAGTAACTTCATTGCAGTGTTAATGTAAGCCGACACTGATAAATAAACTTTTTAAACCAACGTGGCGTGAAATGTTCCCACTTGCCACAGGACAAGGGCACCAAATTCCCTACGACACCCAACTGTCGCGTGTGTGGTATACAGAGACAGTCACAGCGTGATCACATCACACATTCGGACAAACCAATATAGCAACAGATCACGGAAAGATACAGCACGGAGGAGGCCATTCAGCCCATTGTGCCTGTCCCAGCTCGGCAAGGGATCTACCCAATTAGTCGCACTCCCCGGACTCCTGCCAACCCGCCCCCATCCCCCTTGAATTCTGTCTTCTCTGGTTACTGATGCCTTTGCGTCTGGAGACAGCTGCTTCTTATTTACTCCCATCAAAAACAAAACGTGATTTCGAATGCCTTGATCAAATTTTCCCTTAACCATTTCCACTCTGGAGGTGAGCAACCCCAAGGTAATCACAGCACGGTGGCACAGTGGGTTAGCACTGCTGCCTCACAGCGCCAGGGACCCAGATTCGATTCCCGGCTTGGGGGTCACTGTCTGTGCGGAGTCTGCACGTTCTCCCCGTGTCTGCGTGGGTTTCCTCCGGGTGCTCCGGTTTCCTCCCACAGTCCGAAAGACATGCTGGTTACGTGCTAAATTCTCCCTCAGTGTAACCCGAACAGGCGCCGGAGTGTGGGGATTTTCACAGTAACTTCACTGCAGTGTTAATGGAAGCCTTACTTGTGACTAATAAATAAACTTTCTTTTTAAAAGTCTCTCAACTCTTGCGCCATTCCACTCAGCCTCTTCCAGGAGGCTGTGGGTGACTTCCTGAAGTGTGATGCACCCCCCTACAAAAAGATGATGGACAGACCAAAAGCCCTGTGAACCTGAGAAACCGCCAGCATCATCAAACAGATCCTGCCCACCCTGACACATGGAATCACTCAGTTATTTTCAGAGTTCCTTGAAATAGCCGGGTGAAGACGTCCACTGAAATAGCTGAATAGTTCCAGGAGAATGGGTGAGGCATTCACACCCCCTCAGTTCTGGATCCCAGTGCTACCCATCGCTTGTTCCACTGCCCGTGGTCTTACCTCGAAGACTTTCAGCAGTGTTTTCATGTAGAGCTTGCGGATGCCAAAGGAGACTCCAAAGATGGCAGGCACAATGATGAAGACCAACAGGAGGGTGATCCAAACGGTCAGCGAGATGCCCAGCAGGGTACACACCAGGCTGTCGAAGGGCAACAGGAACGACATGACTGCAGCCCCTCACACCCAGCTCACCCCCCTTCCTTCACTGGCTCCACCCAGCAAGTCCTTCCCCCACCCTCATGGGCCCATCCTCCACACCCCCCACTCACCGCTGACCAGACACACACCTCCCCTCACAGGCTTCCCGTCAACACCCACAATTACTTCCCCTCACTGACCCCTCGTCTCACCCTCACTCGCTCCTCTCCCCACCCTCACTCACACCCCTCACCTCTCTCTCCTCACCCTAGACACTCCCTCTTACAGACTCCTCCCCATCATCCGCCCCTCCTCTGTCTCCGCCCCTCCTCACCAGTTCCTCTCCGATCCTGTCCCTACCTCACTCCTTCCCACGGGGACACTCACCCCCCTCACAAATTCCTCCCCCAAACACCCCTCTCTCCCTGAGCCTCTCACTCGCCCTGTCTCCTCCCCAGTCCCCCCTCACTGCCCCCACTGACAATGCATCCTATCTGGCCCTACCTCCTCCAAACCCCCTCCAGCCCCACTCACTGGCCCCACCACTTCTCCAACCCCTCCCCCCTCCTCTCTGGTCCCTCCCCCTCCTCTCTGGTTCCTCCCCCTCCTCTCTAGCCCCTCCTCCACCTCCTCTTTGGCCCCACCCCCTCTGCTCCAACCCGCCCACTCTCTGGCCTCTCGGCTCTGCCCCCTCTCTAGCCCCACCCCCTTCCAGTAGCCACGCCCCTCTCTGGCCCCACCTTCTCTCTCGAGCCCCTCTCAGGCCCCACCCACCCCTCCCACTCTCTGGCCCCGCCCCCTCTCTAGCCCCACCTCCTCACTCGAGGCTCTCCCCTTCTACGGCCTACTCACCTCTAGCCCCGCCCCCTTTATCTCTCGCCCCGCCCCCACTTCCTGGCCCCGCCCCCTCTTTGGCCCCGCCTCACCTCTCTTGCTCCGTCTCCTCCTCCGAGCCCGAACCCCCTCTCTAGCCCCGCCTCCTCACTCTGGCCCCACCCTCTCACCCTGGCCCCGCCTCCTCACTCTAGTCCCGCCCCTCTCCCTCAGGCCCCGCCTCCTCACTCTAGCCCCGCCCCCTCTCCCTCTGGCCCCGCCTCCTCCCTGGCCTCTCGCCTCAGGAGCCTGTGTTTAATCAGCGTGTCTGCCCCGCAGCCGCGGGCCTCCCGCTGCCTGTTCGGTGAGGGAGTCCGGTGGGCGGCTGTGTGTATCCCCGGGGCTGGCGCTCGCTCGCTGTCCGCTCCAGTCTCCGCACGGCCTCCCGCTCCCGCCCCACTGCGCACGCGCCACCCACCCGCCAATCAGCACGCGCCCCGCCGCGCCTGCGCGCGCCGGGCAGGAAACTGCGCATGCTCGCGAGGGAGCCCCCCTGTGGCCGCCTGGCGCCCTGCAGGCAGCAACCTGAGACTGAGTGACAAGGAGGCCATTCAGCCCCTCAGCCCCTGGCTGCTTCATGATACACCTCCATGTACCCAACCCTCCATTATTACCACCTCTATCACATTGGATTGATTATTGTCTCATTTATTGGGATACAGTGAAAAGTATTGTTTGATTTATTATTGGCACATGTACTGGGATACTGTGAAAAGCATTGTTTCTTGCACGCTATACAGACAAAGCATACCATTCATAGAGTACATAGGGGAGAAGGAAAGGGTGCAGAATATAGTGTTACAGTTACAGCTAGGGCGGCACAGTAGCACAGTGGTTTGCACTGCTGCTTCACAGCTCCAGGGACTTGGGTTCAATTCCAGCTTGGGTCACTGTCTGTGTGGAGTTTGCACATTACATAAGAACTAGGAGCAGGAGTAGGCCATCTAGCCCCTCAAGCCTGCTCCGCCATTCAATAAGATCATGGCTGATCTGATAGTGGGTTTAGTTCCACTTCCCCGCCCGCTCCCCATAACCCTTAATGGTTAAAAATCTATCTAAACACATTTAACGAGGTAGCCTCTACTGCTTCATTGGGCAGAGAATTCCAAAGATTCATGACCCTCTGGGAGAAGAAGTTCCTCCTCAACTCTGTTCTAAATTGACTCCCCCGTATTTTGAGGCTATGCCCCCGAGTTCTTGTTTCCATTGGAAGTGGAAATAACCTCGCTGCTTCTACCCTGTCTAGCCCCTTCATTATCTTATATGTCTCTCTAAGATCTCCCCTCAACTTTCTAAACTCCAATGAGTACAGGCCCAATCTATTCAATCTCTCCTCATCAGCTAACCCCCTCATCTCCGGAATCAACCTGGTGAACCTTCTCTGTACCCCCTCCAAAGCTAATATATCCTTTCTTAAATAAGGGGACCAAAATTGTACACAGTACTCTAGGTGCGGCCTCACCAGTACCCGGTACAGTTGCAGCAAGACCTCCCTGCCTTTATACTCCATCCCTCTCGCGATAAAGGCCAACATTCCATTTGCCTTCTTGATCACCTGCTGCACCTGCAAACTGATTTTTTGTGATTCATGCACAAGGACCCCCAGGTCCCTCTGCACAGTAGCATGTTGCAATTTTTCACCGGTTAAATAATAGCCCATTTTACTATTATTCCTTCCAAAGTGGATAACCTCACACTTACTAACGTTGTACTCCATCTGCCAGATCCTTGCCCACTCACTTAGCCTATCCAAATCTCTCTGCAGACGCTCTGTGTCCTCCACGCAATTTGCTTTCCCACTCATCTTTGTGTCATCCGCAAACTTTGTTACCCTACACTCGGTCCCCTCCTCCAGATCGTCTATGTATATGGTAAGTAGTTGAGGCCCCAGCACCGATCCTTGCGGCACGCCACTAGTCACCGATTGCCAACCGGAAAAGCACCCATTTATTCCGACTCTCTGCTTCCTGTTAGATAGCCAATCCTCAATCCACGCTAACACTTTACCCCCAACTCCGTGTACCTTTATCTTATGCAGCAACCTTTTGTGAGGCACCTTATCGAATGCCTTCAGGAAATCTAAATACACCACATCCACCGGTTCCCCTCTGTCAACCGCACTCGTTATATCCTCAAAAAATTCCAGTAAATTAGTCAAACATGACTTTCCCCTCATGAATCCATGCTGCTTGATTGAACCATTCTTTTCCAGGTGACCTGCTATTTCTTCCTTAATGATAGATTCCAGCATTTTCCCAACTACGGATGTTAAGCTAACCGGCCTGTAGTTACCTGCCTTTTGTCTACCTCCTTTTTTTAAACAGTGGCGTTACATTAGCTGTTTTCCAATCAGCTGGCACCTCCCCAGAGTCCAGTGAATTTTGATAAATTACAACTAATGCATTTGCTATTTCTTCTGCCGTTTCTTTTAGTACCCTGGGATGCATTCCATCCGGACCAGGGGACTTGTCTACCTTTAGTCCCATTAGCCTACCCAGCACTACCTCTTTAGTAATAGTGATCGTTTTAAGGTCCTCACCCCCTACAGTCCTATGACCGTCAATTATTGGTAAGCTATTTGTGTCCTCCACTGAGAAGACCGACACAAAAAACTTGTTTCAGGCCTCGGCCATTTCCTCGTTTCCTATTATTAAATCCCCCTTCTCATCTTCTGAGGGACCAACATTTACTTTAGCCACTCTTTTCCATTTTATATATTTGTAAAAACTTTTACTATCAGTTTTTATGTTTTGTGCTAGTTTACTTTCATAATCTATCTTTCCTTTCTTTATTGCTTTCTTAGTAGTTCTTTGTTGTTTTTTAAAGCCTTCCCAATCTTCTAGTTCCCCACTAATTTTGGCCACTCTGTATGCATTGGTTTTTAATTTGATACTCTCCTTTATTTCCTTATCCATGGCTGGTTATCCCTTTTCTTACATTCCTTCTTTTTCACTGGGAATATATTTTTGCTGAGTACTGAGAAAAATCTCCTTAAAAATTCTCCTCGTGGCTGCGTGGGTTTCCTCCGGGTGCTCCAGTTTCCTCCCACAGTCCAAAGATGTGCGGGTTAGGTTGATTGGCCATGATAAAATTGCCCCTTTGTGTCCTGAGATGCGTAGGTTAGAGGGATTAGTGGGTAAATATGTAGGGATATGGGGGTAGGACCTGGGTGGGATTGTGGTCGGCGCAGACTCGATGGGCCAAATGGCCTCTTTCTGCACTGTAGGGTTTCTATGATCCTAGGGTGAAGAAATACGAAACTAGAAAATCAATTGGCCATCCTGGTTGAGTTCCAAACTTCAACCACCACCCTATGTGGAAAAAGGTTATTTCACTCATTCACCTGAACATGATGTTCTAATGTTTCGTGTGCCTAAAACTAACCCCCCCCCAAACCCCCCCCCCCCCCCCCCCCCCCCCCCGCCGTACTGTTAGACCTGCATGGTTTCGAGCTTCCCACTTTTCAGAAAGCGCCTCCCCTCTGCCTTTATTGCGATCCATTGGCCATAGCTTTCATCCCTTCACCTAACTATTAATTGCTCTTTGAAAAGTTAAACCTCCATCTACAGTGTTCACAAACCGTTTCTTCGACAAATCCGCCCCCGCATGCTTCTCTGTCCCCTCACCTCAGTAATGAATAAATATATGTCGTGAATTCTGGGCGGCACAGTGGTTAGCACTGCTGCCTCACAACGCCAGGGACCCAGATTCGATTCCCAGCTTGGGTCACCGTCTGTGTAGAGTTTGCACCTTCTCCCCATGTCTCTGTGGGTTTCCTCCGGGTGCTCCGGTTTCCTCCCACAGTCCAAAGTTATGTGGGTTAAGTGGATTGGCCGTGCTAAATTACTTACACCCACCCCCCACCCCCCTCCCCTCCCCAAGTGTCAGGGGGACTAGCTGGGGTAAATGCATGGGGTTATGGGGATAAGACCTGGGTGGGATTGCGGTCAGTGCAGACTCGATGGGCCCAATGGCCTCCTTCTGCACTGTAAGGAGTCGATAATTGTTCAAATTCTAGTGGGACATAATGGGTCCTGTTCTATCAATAAGGTAACAGCCTTGATCGATCCGCAGTGCTGCCATTCACACTCCAAACTAGCTCAATAATCATTTTCCCTCAATTCCACAGTATTACCATATAATCCCTGCAGTGCACGGAGAGGCCCTTTGGCCCACTGAGTCTGTGCTGACTCTCCAAAATCCCACCCAATCCCCCTTCCCCCATCACTGGAACACCACACATTTAATCCATCTAACCCGTACATCTTTGGACACTAAGGGGCAATTTAGCATGGCCAATCCACCTAACCCACACATCTTTGGACACTAAGGGGCAATTTAGCATGGCCAATCCCCCTAACCCGCACATCTTTGGACACTAAGGGGCAATTTAGCATGGCCAATCCACCTAACCTGCACATCTTTGGACATTAAGGGGAAATTTACCATGGCCAATCCACCTAACCTGCACACCTTTCGACACTAAGGGGCAATTTAGCATGGCCAATCCACCTAACCCACACATCTTTGGACACTAAAGGGCAATTTAGCATGGCCAATCCACCTAACCTACACATCTTTGGACACTAAGGGGCAATTTAGCATGGCCAATCCACCTAATCTCCACATCTTTGGACACGAAGGGGCAACTTAGCATGGCCAATCCACCTAACCTGCACATCTGTAGACTTCAGAGGCTGAGAAGGTGCCAAAGGAAGTGGATTTTGATCAGGGGGAGGTAAGTCCCCAGTCGCAGTGAGTTCAGGTCAAAGCTGGGGGCGGATATGGTACGTCAGCAGATGAGACGGGTTCGGAACCCCAGCCTGGAGAAGGGCGGGGGGGAGCGCATGGGTGTCCAACAGGACTGTAAACAGTGCGCTGCAGCCTGAGACAAGGGCCAGGGTGGGAGCTGAGGTCAGAAGCGAGGCAATGGAGTGAGTGTGGCTGGCACACAAAACTGTTTCCTCATTGCTCAACTTCAGGGATTGGAGAGTCAGCCACACTACCATAGAGAGAGTGCGGGCAGTCGGAAAGAAAGCGACAGACGTCATTGTGAAGGGAAACACATGGTTCACAGATGATATTACCACGGGGAAGCCAGCGGATGTGTGTTTGAGACTGCAACTTATGCCGTTGTGATGGTTCAGGCTGCGAACAATTGCCAGATCAGCTGATCACCATCGATAGATAACCTCCCCAAGCTGGTACATCAGGAAGTGGTGGCTGCTCTATTCTCTAGAAAACAGAAGCCTGCAAGCTGACCTCACCGGAATTCTCAAAATTTATAAGAGCAATTTTTTGTCCCCTATTCATGCCTGTGTGGGCGTCACTGGCTGGGCTAGCGTTTATTGCCCATTGCTGTAGCTCTGGTGTCACATGTAGCTCAGTGGTTAGCACTGGCCTCCTTCTGCACTGTAGGGATGCTATGGAAGGTTCTTGTGTGTACCTTGAGATAAGTCTTACTGGAGAAAGTGTGAAGTCCAGATCTGTTTTTGTGGGGTGGCGCAGTGGTTAGCACTGCTGCCTCACTGCGCCAGGGACCCGGGTTCGATTCCTGGCTTGGGTCACTGTCTGTGTGGAGTGTGCATGTTCTCCCCGTGCCTGCGTGGGTTTTCCCCGGGTGCTCCGGTTTCCTCCCACGGTCCGAAAGACGTGCTGGTTAGGTGCTAAATTCTCCCTCAGTGTAACCCGAACAGGCGCTGGACTGTGGCAACAGGGGGATTTTCACAGTAGCTTCATTGCAGTGTTAATGTAAGCCAACTTGTGACACTAATAAATAAACTGTCACCAATAAATAAAAATAAACACTCACCAATAAATTTTAAAACCTAAACTTTGAACTGTAATTCAGGACTCAGATGAACAATTGGAGTCACGTCACGAACGGGCTTGTGGGAGAAGGTGGCGGCCATTTTGAAAGGGAGTTGCTCTCTCTCACTGAGGAACGGGGCTCAGTGCTCAGGGCTTCTGCTCTGCCACCATCAATGGGCAGCTGACAAAGTGCTGGAGATCACAAGTTCAAATCTCACCCGTGCCAGATTGCGAAATTCAGTTCAGTAATCCATTTCAAAGGACATTGTGTAACGACTCAATGAGGAGGGAACCGAGCGATGGCGAAAGGGCAGATGTTAACCTGTATACTATTTGCTCAGAGCTAAAGGCAGCAATTTCCAGCAAGCATGGGTGCCCATTAACTTTTATACGGGCAGGATGAACCTTCAAAAGGACGGATGTTGCCTGGTTTGGAGGGTGTTTAGCTATGAGGAGAGGTTAGAGAAACTCGGTTTGTTCTCACTGGAACGAGGGGTGACCTGATAGAGGTCTACAAGATTACGAGTGGCATGGACAGATGGATACGGTAGCACAGTGGTTAGCACTGCTGCTTCACAGCTCCAGGGTCCCGGGTTCGATTCCCGGCTCGGGTCACTGTCTGTGTGGAGTTTGCACATTCTCCTCGTGTCTGCGTGGGTTTCCTACGGGTGCTCCGGTTTCCTCCCACAGTCCAAAGATGTGCGGGTTAGGTTGATTGGCCAGGTTAAAAATTGCCCCTTAGAGTCCTGAGATGCGTAGGTTAGAGGGATTAGCGGGTAAACTGTGTGGGGGTAGGGCCTGGGTGGGATTGTGGTCGGTGCAGACTCGATGGGCCGAATGGCCTCCTTCTGCACTGTAGGGATTCTATGATGATTCTATGATAGTCAGATACTCTTTCCTAGGGTAGAAAAGTCAAGTACTCGGGGACAGGGGTTTAAGTGCGTGGGGAAAAGTTTAGAGGAGATGTGTGAGGCAAGTTTTTTTACACAGAGGGTGGTGAATGTCTGGAACGTGCTGCCCGGGGAGGTGGTGGGAGCGGGTACGATAGCGGCATTTAAGGGGAAACTAGACGAATACATGAATAGGATGGGAATGGAAGGATACGGACTCTAAGTGCGTACGGTTTTAGTTTAGGCAGGCAGCATGATCAGTGCAGGCTTGGAGGGCCGAAGGGCCTGTTCCTGTCCTGTACCGTACCTTTCTTTGTTCTTTGAAGGCCTCCGATCAACAATCAGGCCACCAATCGGTTATCACAGCTAATTACATTGGTCAGGGCAGTATGCTGGCCTAGGCTGGGACTAACAGGATACTTGTCTCAAAGAGCTGGCAGAGGCATGATGGGCTGAATGGCCTCCTTTTGAAGGGTCTCTCTCAACTGTCCCATTGAAAATGCATTTTCAATATACAAAGCCTGCTGGATAATCTCTGTCAAATAGAAACACAACTCGAATCAGGAGGAGGCCATTCAGCCCTTCGAACCTGCTCCACCATTCATTTTGATCATGGCTGATCATCAAATTCAATATCCTGATCTTTCCTTCCCCCCCATATCCCTTGATCCCTTTAGCCCCAAGAGCTGTATCTAATTTCTTCTTGAAATCACACAACGTTTTGGCCTCAACTACTTTCTGTGGGAGTGAATTCCACACATTCACCACCCTCTGGGTGAAGAAATTTCTCCTCACCTCAGTTCTAAAAGGTTTACCCCTTATCCTCAAACTATGACCCCTAGTTCCAGACTCCCCCCACCATCGGGAACATTCTTTCTGAATCTACCCTGTCTAATCCTGTAAGAATTTTATAAGTTTCTATGAGATCCCCCTCACTCTTCTAAACTCCAGTGAATATAATCCTAACCAATTTAGTCTCTCCTCATATGACAGACCTGCCACCCCAGGAATCAGCCTGGTAAACCTTCGCTGTACTCCCTCTATAGCAAGGACATCCTTCCTCAGATAAGGACACCAAAACTGCACACAATACTCCAGGTGTGGCCTCACCAACGCCCGATACAATTGCAGTAAAACATCCCTATCCCTATACTCAAATCCTCTCGCTATGAAGGCCAACATACCATTTGCCTTCTTTACTGCCTGCTGTACCTGCGCGCTTACTTTCAGCGACTGATGCACGAGGACTCCAAGGTCTCACTGAGTATCCACCTCTCTCAATTTACACCCATTCAAATAATAATCTGTCTTCCTATTATTGTTCCAAAAGTGATAACCTCACATTTATCCACATAATGCTGCAATCTCGACTTTAGACGGTCAGCTGTCAGGAGAGGCGAGAGGGTAGTTGAGTGGGAGACGTTTAATACAGAGATGGCTTTGGAGAATGGAAACATGCACACTAAAGATAATGCAAGCTGTGGAAGACTAAAAATCCTCGAAGGAGGGGTGTTGTGGGATGGCACAGCGGTTCGGGACTGCCAGGGACCCGGGTTCGATTCCCAGCTTGGGTCACTGTCTGTGCGGAATCTGCACATTCTCCCCGTGTCTGCGTGGGTTTCCCTCCGGGTGCTCCGGTTTCCTCCCCCAGTCCGAAAGACGTGCTGGTTAGGGTGCTAAATTCTCTCCGAGCGTCCCCGAACAGGCGCCGGAGTGTGGCGACTGTGGGATTTTCGCAGTAACTTCATTGCAGTGTTAAAAGTTTTGTTTATTAGTCACAAGTAGGCTGACATTAACGCTGCAATGAAGTTACTGTGAAAATCCCCTACACTCCGGCGCCTGTTCGAGGGAGAATTTAGCACCTAACCAGCATGTCTTTCAGACTGTGGGAGGAAACTGGAGCACCCGGAGGAAACCCACGCAGACACGGGGAGAACGTGCAGACTCCGCACAGACAGTGACCCAAGCCGGGAATCGAACCCGGGTCCCTGGCGCTGTGAGGCAGCAGTGCTAACCCACTGTGCCATACAAGTCTACTTGTGACACAAATAAACAAACAAAATTGGATTTAAATTCTACCGTTGCTGACTGTATTTGCATCATCAGCATCCCATTTGATTTGGTTCTGAACATCTGACCTGCAATCTTCATCGAAAGCCACCCATTTGAACTTCCCTGGTATTGTTAGTGTGTCACCAGCTTGGCTTCACCTGCTTGAATCATAACTGTCCCACATGGTTTATTCAGCAACCCCTGCCTCTCCTGTGCTCACTCGCTGACATATCAGTTCCCAGTCCACCAACATCTCAAACATTTAATATCTACTGCTTGCTGAAGTCCAGGTCTGAGGCGTTCAAGCCAGGCAACACTGACCTATACAAGAAATGATGTGGAGATGCCGGCGTTGGACTGGGGTAAACACAGTAAGAGTTTTAACAACACCAGGTTAAAGTCCAACAGGTTTATTTGGTAGCAAATACCATTAGCTTTCGGAGCGCTGCTCCTTCGTCAGATGGAGTGGAAATCCGCTCTCAAACAGGGCACACAGAGACACAAAATCAAGTTACAGAATACTGATTAGAATGCGAATATCGACAGCCAACCAGGTCTTAAAGATACAGACAATGTGAGTGGAGGCAGCGGTCACGGGCATTCAGCCTCTGATCTTCGGGTAAGCGTTCTCCAAGGCGGCCTTCACGACACACGACGGCGCAGAGTCGCTGAGCAGAAACTGATAGCCAAGTTCCGCACACATGAGGACGGCCTAAACCGGGATGTTGGGTTTATGTCACACTATCTGTAACCCCCACAGCTTGCCTTCTGGACTTGCAGAATCTCACTGGCTGTCCTGTCTGGAGACAATACACATCTCTTTAACCTGTGCTTCATGCCCTCTTTTTTAGGTCAAACCAAATAAACAAACTCAGATTAAATCAGGACAAAGTAAAAGGGGCAGCTCCCCAAAAAGGAGGGGGAACAGCCCGAACAGAAATCAAAGTACAAAGGAAACTTAAACATTTTTTTAAATCGGCAGTTTTTTTTGGTTGTCTGAAATAGCGGAAGCAAACACTTTACAATCACACTCGCTGCGAGCGGGGCTCGAATCTGCGCGGGGAAACCCCATTGGATTTCAAGTCCAACGCCTTAACCACTCGGCCATCACAGCTGCGCCCCTCCACTCACACTGTCTGTATCTTTAAGACCTGGTTGGCTGTAGGGATTCGCATTCTAATCAGTATTCTGTAACATGATTTTGTGTCTCTGTGCCCTGTTTGAGAGCAGATTTCCACTCCATCTGACGAAGGAGCAGCGCTCCGAAAGCTAATGGTATTTGCTACCAAATAAACCTGTTGGACTTCAACCTGGTGTTGTTAAAACTCTTACTATACAAGAAAGCCAGATACGATCTAAGGAGACCCATCAAAGATGCCAAAAGACAACACCAGACCAAGCTCGAGTCCCTGGCCAGCCACACGGACTCCCACTGACTATGGCAACGTCTGCAAGACATAACAGGCTACAAGATGAAGGCATGTAAAATCGCCGGCTCCAACGCACCCCTCCCCAATGAGCTCAATGCATTTTACGCCTGTTTTGAGCAAGAGGTCAGCGAGAGCATGCCCTTCCTCCCAGAAGCCTTGGAGAAACCTGGATCTGAGGTCACCATTGTCAGAGCAGCTTTCTCAAAAGTCAACCCACAGAAAGCGCCTGGCCCGGATGGGGTACCCGGACGAGCACCCAGATCCTGTGCGGATCAGCTGGCGGGGGTATTCACAGACATCCTCAACCTCTCTTTACAACAATCTGAGGTCCCAGTCTGCTTTAAGAAGACGACCATCATCCTGGCACATAAGAAAAACCAAGCAGCGTGCCTTAATAACTATCGGCCGGTGGCTCTGATATCCATCATTATGAAGTGCTTCAAAAGGTTAGTCACGGCACGAATCAATTCCAGCCTCCCGGACTACCTGGATCCACTATAGTTTGCCTATCACCACAACAGGTCCACAGCAGACACCATCTCCCTGGCTCTGCACTCAACTCTGGGTTTTACATGCATGTTCAAATCTGTGTTTCAGCCCTCCCCATTGCTGCAACCACCTCCAGCCCTACCACCCTCCAAACTCTCCCGTCACACTGTAATTCTGTTCCCACATGTCCCCCACTGTTACCAGCCAGACTGGCGGCCATCTGGGCCCCAGGCAGCTTTTATTTTATTCATGTGTGGGACATGGGCGTCGCTGGCTGGGCCAGCATTTATTGCCCATCCCTAGTTTCCCGAGGGCAGTTGAGAGTCAACCACATTGCTGTGGCTCTGGAGTCACATGTAGACCAGACCGGGTAAGGACGGCAGATTTCCTTCCCTAAAGGACATTAGTGAACCAGATGGGTTTTTCCCCAACAATCATAGAATCCTGACAGTGCAGAAGGAGGCCATTCGGCCCATCGTGCCTGAACGGACCACAATCCCACCCAGGCCCTATTCCCGCAACCCCACACATTCACTAATCCTCCAACACTAGGGTCAACGAAGCATGGCCAATCCACCTAACCCGCACATCTTTGGACTGTGGGAGCACCCGGAGGAAACCCACGCAGACACGGGGAGAATGTGCAAACTCCACACAGTGACCCGGAATTGAACCCGGGTCCCTGGCGCTGTGAGGCAGCAGTGCTAACCACTATGCTACAGTCTGCGGGAAAACTAATTTTATATTTATATAATGCCAAATCTTTCCCTTCTGATAAGAAATTGCAAATTCTTGAATTTTAAAATAATTTTGATATTTTAGCTTCTAATATCCTCCCATCACTCTTCATAACATTTAAAGTTAGGTGTATTTAACTTGCAGATTTGTGAGCTGTGAGAATAGTGTGATGTCATTGGCTGCTTACCCTCAGAGTCTGCACGTTCTCCCCGTGTCTGCGTGGGTTTCCTCCGGGTGCTCCGGTTTCCTCCCACAATCCAAAGGTGTGCAGATTAGGTGAATTGGCCATGTTAAATTGCATCTTAGCGTCCAAAGATGTGTGGGTTAGGTGTATTGGCTATGCTAAATTGCCCCTTCATGTCAGGGGGACCAGCTAGGTTATCCGACAGGAAGCAGGGAGTCGGAATAAATGGCTGCTTTTCTGGTTGGCGGATGGTAACTAGTGGCGTGCCGCAGGGATCGGTACTGGGGCCTCAACTATTTACCATTTATATAGACGATCTGGAGGAGGGGACTGAGTGTAGGGTAACAAAGTTTGCAGACGACACAAAGATAAGTGGAAAAGTGAATCGTGTGGAGGGCGTAGAAGGTCTGCAGAGAGATTTGGACAGGCTGAGTGAGTGGGCGAGGATCTGGCAGATGGAATATAACGTTGACAAATGTGAGGTTATTCACTTTGGAGGAAATAATAGCAAATTGGATTATCTAAATGGAAAAAAATTGCAACATGCTACTGTGCAAAGGGACCTGCGGGTCCTTGTGCATGAGATGCAAAAACTCAGTCTGCAGGTGCAACAGGTGATCAAGAAGGCAAATGGGATGTTGGCCTATATCGCAAGGGGGATAGAATATAAAAGCAGAGATGTCTTGCTGCATCTGTACAGGGCATTGGTGAGGCCGCAGCTGGAATACTGTGTGCAGTATTGGTCCCCTTATTTGCGGAAGAATACATTGGCCTTGGAGGGAGTGCAGAGAAGGTTCACCAGGTTGATACCAGAGATGAGGGGTGTTGATTATGAGGAGAGACTGAGCAGATTGGGTTTGTACTTGTTGGAATTTAGAAGGCTGAGGGGGGATCTCATAGAGATCTATAAGATAATGAAGGGGCTGGATAGGGTAGAGGTGGAGAGATTCTTTCCACTTAGAAAGGAAGCTAGAACTAGAGGGCACAGCCTCAAAATAAAGGGGGTCAGTTTAGGACAGAGTTGAGGAGGAACTTCTTCTCTCAGAGGGTGGTGAATCTCTGGAATTCTCTGCCCACTGAAGTGGTGGAGGCTACCTCGTTGAATATGTTTAAATCACGGATAGATGGATTCCTGATTGGTAAGGGAATTAGGGGTTATAGGGATCAGGCGGGTAAGTGGAACTGATCCACAGATCAGCCATGATCTTATTGAATGGCGGGGCAGGCTCGAGGGGCTAGGTGGCCTACTCCTGCTCCTATTTCTTATGTTATGTTCTTATGTGTGGGGTTATAGGGATAGGGCCTGGGTGGGATTGTGGTTGGCGCAAACTTGATGGGCCGAATGGCCTCCTTCTGCACTGTAGGATTCTATAACAGTACCTTAGTTGGCGCCTGGAGATTCCCATGACTTGGCACCAGATCAACAATGGTTTCATGGTCATCAGTAAATTCTGAATTCCAGATTATTATTATTTTTTTAGTTGAATTCAAATTCCCACCATCTGCCGCAGTGGGATTCGAACCCGGGTCCCCAGAACATTAGCTGAGTTTCTGGATGAATAGTCGAGTGATAATACCACTAGGCCATCGCCTCCTCTTGGGTTTTGTCTTTGCGTGGCCCTGGTTTCCCAGATGAACGCCATGCAGGAACACCTTGCTGCTCGAGTGCCCATCACACCCAGCTCGACCCCTGGTAGAAGCAAACTGGCTCTCAGTCAAACGCCCAGACCCCGAAAGGAGGGGTTACACAATACTTCATGGCATTCTGTCAAAACTGTCTCAGCTTACACGCTGAAAAGTCAACAGGGACCGTTGGAAGCCTAACCCTCAGACTCCGCAGCTCAATCAAGCAGAGATTGGGAATGCCAACGCTGGCAATTATATAAGGATGGAGAGTCATGGGTGGCACAGTGGTTAGCACTGCTGCCTCACAGCGCCAGGGACCCGGGTTCGATTCCCGGCCTTGGGTCACTGTCTGTGTGGAGTCTGCACGTTCTCCCCGTGTCTGCGTGGGTTTCCTCCGAGTGCTCCGGTTTCCTCCCACAGTCCGAAAGACGTGCTGGTTAGGGTGCATTGACCCGAACAGGCACCGGAGTGTGGCGACGAGGGGACTTTCACAGTAACTTCATTGCAGTGTTAATGTAAGCCTTACTTGTGACTAATAAACAAACTTCACTTTTTCATGCAAGGCAGAGAAGGCCCTTCAGCCCATCGAGTCGGCACTGACAATAACTACCACTAAAGTCATGCTAATCCTATTTTCCTGTACTTGTCCAATTTCCTTGAATGTTATGATATTTCAAGTGCTCAGTGAAACACTCACCTTCTGGGCTAAGAGGCCTCTCTCCTGTCTGAATATCACTCAAGAAAGTAGTTGAGGCCAAAACGTTGTGTGATTTCAAGAAGAAATTAGATACAGCTCTTGGGGCTAAAGGGATCAAGGGATATGGAGGGAAGGGGGGGGTCAGGATATTGAATTTGATGATCAGCCGAGAATTCATAATGAATGGCGGAGCAGGCTCGAAGGGCCGAATGGCCTCCTCTTGCTTCTAGTTTCTGTGAGTAAAGGTGGGGAAACACTGCAAACAGGAGCAAGTGAATGTCTTGGACTCACCCCCCCCCTCCCCCAATTCTATCTTTTAAGGATTCTGGTTCAAACCCCCTCCCCCACCACGTACAAATGCATCATACCAGAGATCGGACATGCAAAATTGAACTTGAGGCAGACCTGACCTTAAAAGATAGCCTGGGCCACTCCAATCAACTGTTGAATCCTACAATGCAGAAGGAGGCCATTCGGCCCATCGAGTCTGCACCAACCACAGTCTCATCCAGGCCCTATCCCCAGAACCCCATGCATTCACCCTCACTAGTCCCCTGACACGGAGGGGCAATTTAGCATGGCCAATCCACTAACCCGCACATCTTTGGAGTGTGGGAGGAAACCGGAGCACCCGGAGGAAACCCACGTAGACATGGGGGAGAAGTAGCAGACTCCACACAGACAGTGACCCAAGCCGGGAATCGAACCCGGGTCCCTGGCATTGTGAGGCAGCAGCGCTAACCACTGTGCCGCCGTGTCACCCTCCTTACCGTGTTCTCACTTACTGTGTATCGATTGCCCCAAATGGCAAATCCTTCATTAGAATGTCCCTCTTCTCCTCTTGGCTTGGGTCACTGTCTGTGCGGAGTTTGCACATTCTCCCCGTGTCTGCGTGGGTGTGCTCCGGTTTCCTCCCACAGTCCAAAGATGTGCGGGTTAGGTGCTAAATTCTCCCTCAGGCGAACCCTAACAGGCGCCGGAGAGTTTCACAATAACTTCATTGCAGTGTTAAGGTAAGCCTACTTGTGACGCTAATAAATAAATAAACTTTAAACAATTGAAAAATAAGGGGTCTCCCATTTCAGACGGGATGAGGGGAAATGTTTTTTCTCTGAGGGTTTACCATCATAGAATCCTGACAGGGCAGGAGGCGGCCATTATGGTTCATCGAGTCTGCACAGAGTCTGGCAGAGCGTCCTACCCAGGCCTCCTCTGGGACATCTTTGGGACTGTGGGAGGAAACCGGAGCACACGGAGGAAACCCACGCAGGCACGGGGAGAACGTGCAGACTCCACGCAGTCACCCGAGGCCGGGAATCGAACCCTGACACAGTCAGTGACCCCCAAAGTGAATCTGTGAAACTCCTCAGAGAGCAGTGGACCCAGGGTTAATGACTCCCTTGGCCATCCAGAATCGAAGGTTAGCAAGGAGAGAAAAGTGGAGTTCAGGCCACACTCCTACTCCTCGGCCTACTTCCGGGCCTTATTTGTATGTTTGAAACACAGACATCGCATCATAGGAGGTTTACAGCATGGAAACAGGCCCTTCGGCCCAACTTAGAATCATAGAAACCCTACAGTACAAAAAGAGGCCATTTGGCCCATCGAGTCTGCACCGACCACAATCCCACCCAGGCCCTACACCCATATCCCTACATATTTACCCAATAATCCTTCTAACCTATGCATCTCAGGACACTAAGGGGCAATTTTAACATAGCCAATCAACCTAACCTGCACATCTTTGGACTATGGGAGGAAACCGGAGCACCCGGAGGAAACCCATGCAGACATGAGGAGAACGTGCAAACTCCACACAGACAGTGACCCGAGCCGGGAATCGAACCTGGGTCCCTGGCGCTGTGAAGCAGCAGTGCGAACCACTGTGCCGCCCCCACGCGGCACTTGTCCATGCCACTCTTTTTTTTTAAAGCCACTAAGCTAGTCCCAATTGCCTGCATTTGGCCCATATCCCTCTATACCCATCTTACCCATGTAACTATCTAAACGCTTTTTAAAAGACAAAATTGTCCCTGACCCTACTACTGCCTCTGGCAGCTCGTTCCAGACACACCACTGTTGTCCCCATGTCTGCGTGGGTTTCCTCCGGGTGGTCCAGTTTCTTCCCACAGTCCAAAGATGTGCGGTTTAGGTGGATTGGCCATGCTAAATTGCCCCTTAGTGTCAGGGGGACTAGCAGGGTAAGTATGTGGGGTTATGGGGATAGGGCCTGGTTGGGATTGTTGTCGGTGCAGGCTCGATGGGCTGAATGGCCTCCTTCTGCACTGTTGGGATTCTATGACCCTCTGTGAAAAGATTGCCCCTCTGGACCCTTTTGTATCTCTCCCCTCTCACCTTAAACCTATGCCCTCTAGTTTTAGACTCCCCTACCTTTGGGAAAAGATATTGACTATCTAGCTGATCTGTGCCCCTCATTATTTTATAGACCTCTATAAGATCACCCCTCAGCCTCCTACGCTCCAGAGAAAAAAGTCCCAGTCTACCCAGCCTCTCCTTATAACTCAAACCATCAAGTCCCAGTAGCATCCTAGTCAATCTTTTCTGAACTCTTAAAATAAAACTGAAAAATAGGAATTCAACTTTGTACAAACTTTATTTTATATATTTATATACAAAATAGCACAAATAACCAACATCATGTGTTAACAGTAGCGAATACTTCAGAATGTGCAAGCAGTTTTGGTTTATTAACCAGAGGAACCACAGTTTCAGCCTGCCTCTCTCAAAGCGATTTTTCCCACCCGCTTATCAGAAGCAGTTCATTAGCAACAATCACTTCCCTTTCACAGCTCAGCTCCACTCAAAGCTGACCGGCTCGCGGTCAAATCACTGATAGCATGCACCCTCGATAAAAGGTCGAGAGAGAGAGAGAGAAAGAGGAGAGAGAGGAGGAAGAAAGTAAAGGGTCCTCTCTTTAGCTGGCTGTCCACCCAAAACCCTGGGCCTTCACATGTCCTCTTTCTGAAGGTGGTGTCCAGTCGCTCACCATCGGACGATGGCCGGGGGGGGGGTAACGCTCTTGGTGCCAGCTACACGCCAGTGCCAAAATCAAAGAGAGAAGGGCAAGTGCAGGTGATTTCTGACTGAAGTGATCTACTCACCCGCAGCCTCCACGCGAGGAAACCAGACAACCCGCAAGCACATCGGCGAAAGGGGCTCGAATCGAGAAAGGTGCGACCTCCAGATCTCACACCTCACCTCCCCCCCCCTTCCTACTCACTCAGTGCGAGGGCGGGAGCCACCTATCCGCACTGGAGACACCCTCTCCCACAATTCCCCCCCCCTCAAACCAGTGGCCATGCCAACAAGTCCAGGCAATAGAACAACCCCTCCGGTCATGGGGGTAGCACAGCCCACCCTCGGCCTAACCTCAACCGGTGTTTAAAAACCTACTGATAGCCAAGACTGCACGATCCCCATCTAAGAATCTTCAATATGAAGAAGTCGCTGACGGACACAGGAAGAGCGATCACCGACTCAGCCCGACCATTCCCGACAGGCTGCCCTGCAGGCTTCAAGGTGTGGGGTAGGCCCCACCACCGCAGAGGTGCACCTGTTGCTATGGGAACCGCAGCACCATTCGACCCGTATCTGCAATAATCACTTCAATTCAACTGCCATCAATTCTCCCAGTTTCATCGGCAACACTTGCATCGCCGTTGGGAAGGGGGGGGGGGGTGGAAAACACCTTACGCGGACATTCACAAGATTAAAGCATCCGTCAAAGCTCAGGGATAGAACTCAATCGAAGGATGCGTGTGTTAAAGCGAGGGATGGGGGGAAAATAAAGCTCAGGACTCTCCCCTGCCCTCAAATACTGGGCCAAAAAAAAAAAATCAGACAACTGAGGACATCTCAGTGACTGGCAATAAAAACCCCTGCCCGTGCTTGGCATGGGATGGGGGAAGATTTCAGAGAGAGATGTCAAGGCCCGGTCAGAATGAGATGAAAACCAACGTGGGGCAGTGGAGGGACACAAAAGAGATGGGGAAAACAAAACTCTTGATTTCCTTTTTCAAGTAACGTCTTGCACATCAGACAGGGCAACAAACGGAGAGATGGAGACCTCTCAAAAGGTGTGGGTGGGGCCTGTGATAAAGTGGTGGTCCCGGAGTACTGGAACGGAGGGGGAAAAAAAACTAAAACAACCTCCAAGCTGACAACCGTCATCGACTGACGGTTCCAAACGCCACCAGCTGTTGTGAAAATCTCCCAAGCTTTGTGTTGGGAAGTGCAGTGTGGCAATGGGAAGGGAGAAAGAAAACGTGATTCTCACAAGCAACGCGCACTCAGATGCACAAAACACCATTTATTTCCAAATACACGCGCCCAATTTTGGCTTGTGGGTCTATAAGTAGGCGACCTGCGCGTGCAAATCGAGTTCCGTTTGTGGCGACGCTTACACGTGTTGGAGGGGAGAAAGAAGGTGAAGGATTAGCCCGGATACATTTTCTGTTGTGGAATATCGCACCTATTCCAATTGTCCCCTTCTCTCCCGAGTGCAAACCGCGAGTGAACAATCTCTTCTCCTTCCTCAGACAGGGCGGTCGGACGGGCTCCTTCAACCCTTGGCTTTGAGGTGACGTGAAGCAGCGGGAGGACGGCGGCCATCTTGAAAATGGGAAAGCGCTTGTACATCGCTTTCCCAAAGTGGCAAAATCGTATCGTGTCGGCCTCCGGTCGATGACGAGCACAGCGGTGGGTGCTTTAACGGACACCGTCGTGGTAAAACAGTCAAAACGGCCTATTTAAAAAAAGAAACGCACACACCAGGCGGTCGGAAATATTTACCAATGTCCGCCATTGTCAAACCTGCCCCAGCTTTGCCACTGGGAGAATATGACATTGACCGATCTGGGACTGCCGAACTGCTCCAGCTCTCCATCCTGGGCCTTGCCTCGGAAGTGATAGGGGGAGGAATCGTCAGACGGGGACTCTGCCCCGCTCCCGGATTTCCCGCAAGAGATCCGATAGTTGGCCTCGCCGTTGTTGTCCCAGAAGGTGAGTGGGCCGCACTGGAAGGAGACGCACAGCTCGATCCCGTCCCGGGGCCGGGGGCCCTTGGGCAGGTCCGTCCGGAAGGAGAAGGTGTCCGTATCCGGGCAGCCGTACACCTGGTTGGAGTAGGCGCACTCCACGTCGCGGTGACTCTTCCAGCCGTTGAAGGTGATCCGCACCGCCACCTTCTTCTCGTAGCCCAGGTTCTTGACCTTGACGGTGCCGGAGATGGAGGCCTCCTGCACCAGGCAGCTCTCGAGACAGACGGAGTTCTTGTGCAGACGCGACCGGAAGTTTAAATAATCGGCCGAGGGCTGGGGGAAGTCGAGGGTGAACTTCGCGGCGTGGGCAGACTGGGACGCGCAGTCCGCCAGGTCCGACAGCTCGAACTGGAGATCCAACAAGTCTTCCTCAAACTCGGAGAACACCCGCACGGCCGTGAGCGAGAAGCCTTTGGCATCGGCAAACACCACTTTCTTTTTCTTCACGCCACCGCCATTGGCGCCGCACTCCACGCGTGGCTTGCTGGACGGGCGCAGGTGGTGGCTTCTGGGATTCAGGCAGGGCCGCAGCGGCTGGAGGCGGGAAACGTTCACGGCCCGCAGTTCCGGATAGCTCAGGAAGCTGCGGATGGGCGGCGAGTGGCTGAGGCAAAGGCGCATGGCAATGTCAACCGGCATGGCTGCAGGAGGCCAGAGATAAATCCAACACTTATCGGCAAGATCCTGAGAGGCGGGAAGACGGGGAGGGGAAGGTGGGAAGAGAGAGAGAGAGAGAATTAATTATAAGAATCATACAATCCCAACAGTGCAGAGGAGGCCATATGGCCCATCATATCTGCATCGATTCTCGACATATATCCTAGCCAGACCCTCTCACCTTAACCCCACACATTTCCCAAGGCTAATCAATCGAACCTACACATCTCGGGACAACTTAACATGGCCCATTCCCCCCTAACCCGCACATCTTTGGACACTAAGGGACAATTTAGCATGGCCAATTCCCCCCTAACCCGCACATCTTTGGACACGAAGGGGCAATTTAGCATGACCAGTCCACCTAACCCGCACATCTTTGGACACCAAGGGACAATTTAGCATGGCCAATTCCCCCCTAACCCGCACATCTTTGGACATGAAGGGGCAATTTAGCATGACCAGTCCACCTAACCCGCACATCTTTGGACACCAAGGGACAATTTAGCGTGGCCAATCCACCTAACCTGCACATCTTTGGACACTAAGGGACAATTTAGCATGGCCAATCCACCTAACCCGCACATCCTTGGAGTGTGGGAGGAAACCGGAGCACCCGGAGGAAACCCCACGCAGACACGGGGAGAATGTGCAAACTCTGCACAGACAGTGACCCTAACCGGGAATCGAACCCGGGTCCCCGGCGCTGTGAGGCAGCAGTGCTAACCACTGTGCCAGCCCCAAGGGCTTCTCAAATTGTCAATGAATGTCCCAAATGAGAATCTTTTGGAGCCCTCCCAACGTTGAGAGCCACGCACATCTAGAGTAAAAATAACAGGAGAAGATTAGCCCAAGTCACTGATTCTCAGACATGTTTGTGCACTGCAGTAACGTCCCAGCAGTGGTACAGTGCGCTGGTCAGATTGAGGCTGCCTGCGGTGACTGGGATGACTGGTATCCCGCCAAACGTCACGGGGCTCGAGAAGTAGAACAGCTAAGCCCCAATGGACCTCCCTTATATTAAGTTAATCTCTCTCTCCACCCTAGCTATGACTCACAGAATCATAGAAACCCTACAGTACAGAAAGAGGCCATTCGGCCCATCGAGTCTGCACCGACCACCATCCCACCCAGGCCCTATCCCCACATCCCTATATATTTACCCACTAATCCCTCTAACCTACACATCTCAGGACTCTAAGGGGCAATTTCTTTTTTTAAGCATGGCCAATCAACCTAACCCGCACATCTTTGGACTGTGGGAGGAAACCGGAGCACCCGGAGGAAACCCACGCAGACACGAGGAGAATGTGCAAACTCCACACAGACAGTGACCAAAGCCGGGAATCGAACCCGGGTCCCTGGAGCTGTGAAGCAGCAGTGCTAACCACTGCGCTACCGTGCCGCCCACAATGTAGTGACTGTAACACTACATTCTGCACACTCTCCTTTCCTTCTCTATGAACGGTATGCTTTGTCTGTATAGTGTACAAGAAACAATACTTTTCACTGTATCCCAATACATGTGACAATGGTGACACAGTGGGTTAGCACTGCTGCCTCAGCGCCAGGGACCCGGGTTCGATTCCCGGCTTGGGTCACTGTCTGTGTGGAGTCTGCACATTCCGCCCCCGTGTCTGCGTGGGTTTCCTCCGGGTGCTCCGGTTTCCTCCCACATCCGAAAGATGGGCTGGTTAGGTGCTAAATTCTCCCTCAGTGAACCCAAACAGTGTGGCGACTCGGGGATTTGCACAGTAACTTCATTGCAGTGTTAATGTAAGCCTACTTGTGACACTAATAAATAAACCTTAAAACACACCGAGACTGGGTTATCAATCTGTGGCAGTGCCACGCATCATTGGCAACAATGCATCTTCACTTTGATCCCAGTGGTCTAAACCAAAGCAACATCTGGGGCACTGAGGTAAAACAGTTCACTCCCGAGTTCAGATTAACCGCTGCACGTTCATCTGGGAGTGAGAAACCGTGTCAAGGTTCATAGAAACCCTACGGTGCAGAAGGAGGCCATTCAGCCCATCGAGTCTGCACCGACCACAATCCCACCCAGGCCCTATCCCCGTAACCCCATACATTTACCCCAGCTAGTTCCCCTGACACAAAGGGGCAATTTAGCATGGCCAATCCACCTAACCCGCACATCTTTCGTACTGTGGGAGGAAGCCGGAGCACCCGGAGGAAACCCACGCAGACACGGGGAGAACATGCAGACTCCGCACAGACGGGAATCGAACCCGGGTCCCCAGCGCTGAGAGACAGCAGCGCTAACCAGTGCTGCTCCCAATGCAAGGTCAAATCTGCTGACGCTCCCTCCACTGGAGGTGTGGGAGGGGGTGGGGGGGGTGGGGGGGTGGGGGGGTCCCGTGGATACCCCCCAAACGGAGGAAAGGGGGTAAGCGATTAGCCCAAGTCCCGAACAGCGACCAGACTGGAAAATGCCCATATTTGGAGGTCAGGTGAGAGAGGAAGAGAGAAAGAAAGTGTAGAGAGAGAGAGAAAGGGAGAGAGTGTAGAGAGAGAAAGAAAGAATATAGATAGAGAGAGAGAGAATAAGGAAGTGGAGAGAGAAAGCGTATAGAGAGAGAGAGAGAGAGAGGAAAGAGAGGTCTTACTGGGCCTGAGATGACGCACTGGTTTAATTTCTGCTGTCTGGCCCAGATGCCTGCAGTCCACAATCCTGACCGACAAGCAGAGAGGAGACCTTGTGCCAACTCCGCCTCCGAATGGTGCCAATGGAATTGTGGCCATTTCAACACTCCGTGCCTGGCCCACTGCCCGAACGCGACGGTGACCCACCTCCCCACCGACGGCAAGCAGTTCAATATCCCCATCGAGATGCACAAACACAACTTTGCCCTCAACCCTCACAGCCTTTTAAAAATAGCAACAATTCAAATATAGGTCACATGTGGGGAGAGAGAGAGGGGGGGGCGGGGGGAGTTCAAGTTACAACACGTAACCCAGCTCAGCACTCTGTCCCAGATGCACACTCACCCCCCCCCGCATCCCCAGCTACACTTGGTCTTATATTTCAGTGAATAATTCATTACTTTGATTGATTCCACAGAGAGCCGCCCAGATATAAATAGCTCCATGTTCATTGCAGGGACGATCCCAATACCACCACCCCCTCATTCAATTGTTTAATTTGATCGCATTCTGCTTTATTCAAAATATTATAACCCAGCTGGCCTGCTGCCCAATCGCCCTTCACACTTCCTGGATTAGATACTCAGCGAACCGTGCGATCAAAGAGTCCCTGCAGTGCCGAAGGAGGCCATTCGGCCCATCGAGTCTGTACTAACTCTCCAAAAGAGCATCCTACCCAGGCACACCACTCCACCCTATCCTGAGAACCCCAAGCATTCAGCATGGCCAATCCCCCTAACCTACACATCTTTGGACACTAAGGGGCAATTTAACATGGCCAATCCACCTAACCTGCACATCTTTGGACACTAAGGGGCAATTTAGCATGGCCAATTCACCTAACCCGCACATCTTTGGACACTAAGGGGCAATTTAACATGGCCAATCCACCTAACCTACACATCTTTGGACTGTGGGAGGAAACCGGAGCACCCGGAGGAAACCCATGCAGACGCGGGGAGAATGTGCAAACTCCACACAGACAGTGACCCAAACCGGGAATTGAACCCGGGTCCCTGGCGCTGTGAGGCAGCAGTGCCAAGCCACTGTGCCACCGTCAGAAATGGGAAGTTGGGGACCATGATCCTGGGGTTTGTGCGCTCAGAGGACAGAGGAATTCCCACGGGGTGTTCTGGGAAAAATGGGCACAGATTGGGGAGAGGTTGACAGCATATTTGAGGATTTTTAAGGTTGGGGATGGTAGGGTGGGGTTAGGGTATATTTATGAAGCGAGGGGTGATGGGGACAGGACAGGAGGAGAGACAACTGTTCCCCACATCAGCAAACACTGGAGATACTGGGGAGGTCTGGCAGAAACGGAGTTAGTGCTTCAGGTCCTAAAACCTTTCATTAGGGCAGAGGGAAAGTCTGAAAAGTAACAGGCTTTGAGCAAGTGAAAGGGGCGGCTTGGGAATACAAAAAGAAGATGCCTGTGATAGGTTTTAAGTTTATTTATTGGTGTCACAAGTGGGCTTACATTAACACCGCAATGAAGTTACTGTGAAAATCCCCCCAGTCGCCACACTCCTGTTCGGGTGACACTGAGGGAGAATTCAGCACCTAACCAGCACGTCTTTCGAACTGTGGGAGGAAACCGGAGCACCCGGAGGAAGCCCACACAGACACGGGGGAGAACGTGCAGACTCTGCACAGACAGTGACCCACGGCTGGGAATCGAACCCGGGTCCCTGGGAGGCAGCAGTGCTAACCCACTGTGCCACTCCAAAGTGCGTTTGGGGCCTTGGACAGCGGGAGGGGAGAACTGAAAAGATGTTGCGTCACTTGGGTGGAAATGGACAGCGTGTTGGGGAGGCGACTGAGGCACGGACCGAGGCGTTGGAGGGAACGATCCCTCCAGAATGTTGCAAGGGGAAAGTGGTGTTGGGGGGGGGGTTTGCGAAAATGGCAGATCCATTGAGGGGTGGGAGGGGAGGGGGGGGGGGAGAGGGGGGGGGGGAGTAGAGGCCGATCGTGGCTCTGGAAGAGAAGGCAAGGGATAGGAGCAGAAATACGCGAATTGGATTCGACTCAAAGGCCCCGCTGGTTGAATTGGCAATGGAGGGCAAAGGCAGACATCTGGGAAGCGCTGCCCAGGAAGGTGGCATCCATTGGTACACTGGCGTCTAATGGTAACCATTGTGCCATCGTGTCGCCCCGGGCGACAATGAGAAGGCACTCTCCCGCCAACCCAATACGACTGAAACAAGGAATGTTTCTCCACAGAAAGCCAGATGTCGTGAGGACCTCCCCTTTGCATGTTTCCATCACAGCATCTCACTCAGGAGGGAGCAGTTGGAGTTGGGGGGGGCGGGCGGGGGGGGGGGAGTTGGTGCTCTCAATGGGGCCTGTTCCACTTTGGGGGAGGCCAATCACAGACTGGCTTGCTCCTTCGCCCCATCGGGTCAGGCCGCAAGTGTGACGTCCAGTCTCCCGCCATCTTAATTCTCCCACAGACTTCCCACTCTGACCTCCTCTCTCTGTCCTTGGCCTGTTTCCCAGCAAGCTTTAACGATGGAGGCCTCATCTTCGATGGGGCACTTAACAGCTCACCAGACTCAACACAGAGTTCGACAACCAGAGATCATAACCTCTGCTGATCATTTTATTGCTGTCTTGTTTTTCTCCCCCCACCCCCTCTCACTTTCAGAGAGCAGTTACTCAAGCCTGTCCATTCACATCTCCTTCATTACTTACCCACGACACTCACCTCAGGCTTGCAATGTTAATCCTTTTGTTTTTTAATCTCCCCTGCACCCCTCCCCTCAACTCACACAATCATTGCACCCTCCAACTCTCTGTTGCAGCTTTATAGACCCTTAGTCAAGCCGCACTTGGAATATGGTGTTCAATTCTGGTCGCCACACTACCAGAAGGATGTGGAGGCTTTGGAGAGGGTACAGAAAAGATTTCCCAGGATGTTGCCTGGTATGGAGGGCATTAGCTATGGGGAGAGGTTGGAGAAACTTGGTTTGTTCTCACTGGAACGACAGGGGTTGAGGGGCGACCTGATAGAAGTCTACAAGATTATAACAGGCATGGACCCATGTCCCACAAATGAATAATAAAAAAGTGACTGAATGAAGGATTGAGTAGGCAACATGACTAGAATCGAACCATGGGCAGCATGGTGGCACAGTGCTTAGTGCTGCTGCCACACACAGTGCCAGGGACCCAGGTTGGGTCACTGTCTGTGTGGAGTTTGCGCGTTCTCCCAGTGTCTGTGTGGGTTTCCTCTGGGTGCTCTGGTTTCCTCCCACAGTCCAAAGATGTGCAGGTTAGGTTGATTGGCCATGCTAAGTTGCCTGCCACAGCAACCTCTGCAAGACGTGCCGGATCACCGACACGGATGCCATAATCTCACACGAGAACACCATCCACCAGGTACACGGTACATACTCTTGCTACTCGGCCAACGTTGTCTACCTGATACGCTGCAGGAAAGGATGTCCCGAGGCATGGTACATTGGGGAGACCATGCAGACGCCATGACAATGGATGAATGAACACCGCTTGACAATCACCAGGCAGCAGTGTTCTCTCCCTGTTGGGGAACACTTCAGCAGTCACGGGCATTCAGCCTCTGATCTTCGGGTAAGCGTTCTCCAAGGCGGCCTTCACAACACACGACAGCGCAGAGTCACTGAGCAGAAACTGATAGCCAAGTTCCGCACACATGAGGACGGCCTAAACCGGGATATTGGGTTCATGTCACACTATCTGTAACCCCCACGACTGTCCTGGCTGGAGACAATACACATCTCTTTAACCTGTGTTTTACCCTCTCTCCACTCACATTGTCTGTACCTTTAAGACTTGATTACCTGGAAAGACTCGCATTCCAACCACTATCTTGTAATTGAGTTTGTGTCTATATATGCCCTGTTTGTGAACCCAACTCCCACTCACCTGATGAAGGGGCAGTGCTCTGAAAACTCATGCTACCAGATAAACCTGTTGGACTTTAACCTCATGTTGTGAGACTACTGACTATGCTAAATTGACCCTTAGTGTCAGGGGGATTAGCTAGGGTAAATGCATATAGTTATAGGGATAGGGCCTGGGTGGAACTGCAGTCGGTGCAAACCCGATGGGCCGGATGGCCTCCTTCTGCACTGTAGGATTCTATGACAGAGTGGATAGTCAGAAGCTTTTTCCCAGGGTGGAAGAGTCAATTACTCGGGGGCACAGGTTTAAGGTGCGAGGGGCAAGGTTTAAAGGAGATGTACGAGGGTGGTGGGTGGTGGGTGCCTGGAACTTGCTGCCGGGGGAGGTAGTGGAAGTGGATACGATAGTGACTTTCAAGGGGCATCTGGACAAATACATGAATAGGATGGGAATAGAGGGATATGGTTCCCAGAAGGGTAGAGGGTTTTAGTTCAGACGGGCAGCATGGTCGGTGCAGGCTTGGAGGGCCGAAGGGCCTGTTCCTGTGCTGTAATTTTCCTTGTTCTTTGCCTTATCACAGCCCACTCACTGGCTGAAAACATTTCTAGCTCCTTGCTCAACTCTGTTGAGGACCACAGAGCTAAAAGGCTAACTCCGATTCCCTCTCCGACAGACAGACACTCGACCTGCTGAATGTTTCCAGAATATCCTGCCTACATTTCAGATTTGCAAAGTTTTGCTTTCGTGTGAGAGGCAGAGAGGGGAGCTGAGGGGGTAGGGGAGAGGACTGGGAGGGTGGCCAGGGGCAGGAGGGATGGAGGGGGATTTGAGGGAATGAGGGAGGTAGTCAGGGGAGGGGAAGAGGAGGAGAGTGGGTCCTTTGCAGAGATACATATGATCAATATTCACAGCAGTGTAACGACGGAAGCACAGATCCAGAGGCAAATCTTCGTCAGACAGGAGGGTGAACCCCCTGCCACCCTCGAACCAGACAATCCCACTCCCCAACAAACCTGGTCTATAAACATTCCCAGTTACACAGGTTACACACACACACACTGGGAAGGAGCAGGTTACACACACACACACTGGGAAGGGACAGGTTACACACACACTATAAAGATGCAATGACATGTATATTTCTCTATATATATACATGTACACAGAGATTGGGAAGCAGGCTATAGATTGATATCTAAAACATATCTGTACAGATACAGTGAGCCAGTGCTCCTCTTACCTGTTCAGTTACAGCGCTGCTGCTTTCTCCGCTCCCGCAGCTCCGGACTCTCCGCACTGAGTCACCCAGTCCCACCCCCAGCTCCAGCTCCAGCCCCGCCTCTGCTGCCAGCACCGCACCAATGGCAAGAGGCAAACCTGACCCCCCCCCTCCAGCCAATCACTGCCCTGACCCCCCTCCAGCCAATCACTGCCCCTCCTCCACCTCCAGCCAATCACTGTCCTCCTCCCCCCCCCAGCCAATCCACTGCCTTCCTCCCCCCTCCCTCCAACCAACCAGCACCTTCTGCAAATCTTTGGCCAGATGTTCAGTTGCTCAGGTGTGTGTCCACCTATCCCAGATGTGTGGGTCCACCCACAGGTAAGGCAGACAAGACCCTCCCCACCTCTCCCAGATGTATGTGTCCAACACAGGTCAGGTAGACAAGACCCTCCCCACCTCTCCCAGATGTGTGGGTCCACCACAGGTAAGGCAGACAAGACCCTCCCCACCTCTCCCAGATGTGTGGGTCCACCACAGGTCAGGCAGACAAGACCCTCCCCACCTCTCCCAGATGTGTGGGTCCACCACAGGTCAGGCAGACAAGACCCTCCCCACCTCTCCCAGATGTGTGGGTCCACCACAGGTAAGGCAGACAAGACCCTCCCCACCTCTCCCAGATGTGTGTGTCCACCACAGGTCAGGCAGACAAGACCCCCCCCCCACCTCTCCCAGATGTGTGTGTCCACCACAGGTCAGGCAGACAAGACCCTCCCCACCTCTCCCAGGTATTTGCCTCAGGCCCAGCGGGCCAGTTTAAAAAGAATTGAGTCCAAACCCATTTCAACTGCACTTTAGTCATTTTTTCCTCCATTCCCTGAGCCATTCCAAAATGCATCAGGAAACAGTTCACACAGCCAGTAAACCAAGAGTCACTCATTTGTTTCATTCTTTAACAGGGAATGTCTGCGTGGGTTTCCTCCAGGTGCTCTGGTCTCCTCCCACACTCCCAAGATATGTAGGTTAGGTGGATTGGCCATGCTAAATTGCCCCTTAGTGTCCAAAGATGTGCAGGTTAGGTGGATTGGCCATGCTAAATTGCCCCTTAGTGTCCAAGGATGTGCAGGTTAGGTGGATTGGCCATGCTAAACTGTCCCTTAGCGTCCAAAGATGTGTAGGTTAGGTGGATTGGTCATGCTAAACTGTCCCTTAGTGTCCAAAGATGTGCAGGTTAGGTGGATTGGCCATGCTAAATTGTCCCTTAGTGTCCAAAGATGTGCAGGTTAGGTGGATTGGCCATGCTAAATTGTCCCTTAGTGTCCAAAGATGTGCAGGTTAGGTGGATTGGCCATGCTAAATTGTCCCTTAGTGTCCAAGGATGTCCAGGTTAGGTGGATTGGCCATGCTAAACTGTCCCTTAGCGTCCAAAGATGTGTAGGTTAGGTGGATTGGCCATGCTAAATTGTCCCTTAGCGTCCAAAGATGTGTAGGTTAGGTGGATTGGTCATGCTAAACTGTCCCTTAGTGTCCAAAGATGTGCAGGTTAGGTGGATTGGCCATGCTAAATTGTCCCTTAGTGTCCAAAGATGTGCAGGTTAGGTGGATTGGCCATGCTAAATTGTCCCTTAGTGTCCAAGGATGTCCAGGTTAGGTGGATTGGCCATGCTAAACTGTCCCTTAGCGTCCAAAGATGTGTAGGTTAGGTGGATTGGCCATGCTAAATTGTCCCTTAGCGTCCAAAGATGTGTAGGTTAGGTGGATTGGTCATGCTAAACTGTCCCTTAGTGTCCAAAGATGTGCAGGTTAGGTGGATTGGCCATGCTAAATTGCCACTTAGTGTGATGTGGGCATCGCTGGCTGGGACAACATTTGCTGTCCAACCCTACTTGCCCCTTGAGAAGGTGGCAGTGCTTCTTGAAGCCCTGCCGTGCATTACGGAACTCTTGCTGGATGCTCTTCAGTGGCTGTCCAAGCACTGAGCTCTTCGTAAATCGGATTGAGACCCTGACACTTGTCTTCTACAACCGAGGGGTGGTGAGATTTAATGTAGCATTGCTCATGGCAACAACAGAGACCAAGAGGAATCTTCTGAGGTTTACAGTTTCACGTTACACTGGGCAGACACTGCATTAACCAACAGAGTTTTAGGAGTGTTCCCAACAGATCCATTTGGGAATAATCACTCCAGAATTGTCTGTGCTTCTCTAACCTAGATGTCCAGGTCACCAACAACCTGTCCTGGTCCCCCCATGCCGACACTATAGTTAAGAAAGCCCCACCAACGCCTCTATTTTCTCAGAAGACTAAGGAAATTTGGCATGTCAGCTACGACTCTCACCAACCTTTACAGATGCACCATAGAAAGCATTCTTTCCGGATGTATCACAGCTTGGTATGGGCTCCTGCTCTGCCCAAGACTGCAAGGAACTGCAAGAATGTAGCCCAGTCCATCACGCAAAATGTAGCCCAGCCTCCCATCATTAGACTTCACCTGCACTTCCCGCTGCTTCGGAAAAGCAGCCAGCATAATCAAGGACCCCACGCACCCCGGACATTCTCTCTTCCACCTTCTTCCGTCGGGAAAAAGATACAAAAGTCTGAGGTCACGTACCAACTGACTCAAGAACAGCTTCTTCCCTGCTATCATCAGACTTTTGAATGGACCTAGCATATATTAAGCTGATCTTTCTCTACACCCGAGCTATGACTGGGGTGGCACTGTGGTCGTCATGATGTGGAGATGCCGGCGTTGGACTGGGGTAAACACAGTGGGTGGGAGCTCCCACCCACCTGACGAAGGAACAGCCTGTTCCGAAAGCTCGTGGCTTTTGCTACCAAATAAACCTGTTGGACTTTAACCTGGCGTTGTTAGACTTCTTACTGTGGCACAGTGGTTAGTACTGCTGCCTCCCAGCGCCAGGGACCCAGGTTTAATTCCGGCCTTGGGTGACTGTCTGCGTGCACACAGTAAGTAGTCTCACAACACCAGGTTAAAGTCCAACAGGTTTATTTGGTAGCATGAGCTTTCGGAGTGCTGCTCCTTCATCAGGTGAGTGGGAGTTGGGTTCACAAACAGGGCATATATAGACACAAACTCAATTACAAGATAGTGGTTGGAATACGAGTCTTTACAGGTAGTCAAGTCTTAAAGGTACAGACAATGTGAGTGGAGAGAGGGTTAAGCACTGGTTAAAGAGATGTGTACTGTCTCCAGACAGGACAGTTAGTGAGATTTTGCAAGCCCAGGCAAGTCGTGGGGGTTACAGCTCATGCTATCAAATAAACCAGTTGGATTTTAACCTGGTGTTGTGCGACTACTTACCGTGCCTCGCCCAGTCCAACGCCGGCAACTCCACATCATGCCTGTGTGGAGTTTGCACGTTCTCCCCTAGTCTGTGTGGGTTTCCTCCGGGTGCTCCGGTTTCCTCCCACAGTCCAAAGATGTGCAGATTAGGTGTATTGGCCGTGCTAAATTGCCCCTTAGCGTCAGGGGGATTAGAAGGGTAAATGCATGGGGTTACAGGGATCGGGCCTGGGTGGGATTGTGGTCTGTGCAGACTCGATGGGGGGATTCTATGGATTTCATGTATCACTATATTCTGCGCCCTCTCCTTTCCTTCTCCCCTATGTACTCTATGAACGGTGTGCTTTGTCTGTATAGTGCGCAAGAAACAATACATGTGACAATAATAAATAAAATCAGATAACCTGCTCTGCCTTGCTTTGAGACTACACACACATTCCTGCTGAAATGCACCCTCTCTGTTACAAAATCCAGCCCAATTGTCCCACTTTCTCCGAGCAGCTTCTGAATGTTACAGCTTCCTTTATTGAACGCGACTCCCCTAGGAGGCAGCTAACTGCGTAGACTAAGCAGAGGGCTCCTCCACATTGACTGGCCTGTGTGAAAGGTTGCTGCCAGCAGCCATGTGACAATGATCCTCCATCTGTCCAGTCTTGGTAGTTGTTACCGGGATTTGATGGAGAGGCTGGATAGGCTGGGACTTTTCTCTCTGGAGTGTAGGAGGCTAAGGGGTGATCTTATAGAGGTCTATAAAATAATGAGGGGCACAGATCAGTTCGATAGTCAACATCTTTTCCCAAAGGTAGGGGAGTCTAAAACGAGAGGGCATGGGTTTGAAGTGAGAGGGGAGAGATACAAAAGTGTCCAGAGGGACAATTTTTTCACACAGAGGGTGGTGAGTGTCTGGAACAAGCTGCCAGAGGTAGCAGTAGAGGCGGGTACAATTTTGGCTTTTAAAAAGCATTTAGACAGTTACATGGGTAAGATGGGTATAGAGGGATATGGGCCAAATGCGGGCAATTGGGACTAGTTTAGTCGTCTGCACCGACTCTCTGACAGAGAATCTTATCCAGGCCTACTCCCTGCTCTATCCATGTAACCCCACACATTTACCCCGCTAATCCACCTAACCTGCAAATCTTTGGACACAAAAGGGCAATTCAACATCGCTAATCCACCTAACCTATACATCTTTGGACACGAAGGGGCAATTTAGCATGGCTAATCTGTCTGACCTACAGGTATTTGGACACTAAGGGGCAATTTAGCATGGCCAATCCACCTAACCTACACATCTTTGGACACTAAGGGGCAATTTAGCATGGCCAATCCACCTAACCTGCACATCTTTGGACTGTGAGGGGAAACCGGAGCACCCGGAGGAAACCCACGCAGACACGGGGAGAACGTGCAGACTCCACACAGACAGTGACCCAAGCCGGGAATCGAACCCGGGTCCCTGGCGCTGTGAGGCAGCAGTGCTAACCACTGTGCCACTGTAAGGGTGGGAGATGGTGACCTGTAATTGGAGGATCTGGAGTTGATATCCTGGATGTCAAAGCTAACATGCTGGAATGTGGAACTTTGACATTCTCCAGGGACCGAGAGAAGAAAGGGGAAAGGAAATGGGTATGGAGGACATAGTTTAAAACTCCGTCACACGACCGTCACTGAGAATGGTGGGGAAAAACCAGCATCTAGAAGGCCCACCCCATTTTAATTGTCCTTTATTGCCTGAAGAGAAATTAGTGATGGCCCAGTGGTATTGTCACTGGGCTAGTAATCGAGAGACCCAGCCAGGGTGATGCCCTGGTTCAAATCCCACCCTGGCATATCTACTTCAATAAAAATCCAGAATTATACATGACAAGAACAAAGAAAATTACAGCACAGGAACAGGCCCTTCGGCCCTCCAAGCCTGCACCGACCATGCTGCCCATCTGAACTAAAACCCCCTACCCTTCCGGGGACCATATCCATCTACTCCCATCCTATTCATGTATTTGTCAAGACGCCACTTAAAAGTCACTATCGTATCCGCTGCCACTCCCTCCCCCGGCAGCGAGTTCCAGGCACCCACCACCCTCTGGCTAAAAAACGTGCCTCGTACATCTCCTTTAAACCTTGCCCCTTAAACGTATGCCCCCGAGTAATTGACTCTTCCACCCTGGGAAAAAGCTTCTGACTATCCACTCTGTCCATGTCTCTCATGATCTTATATCAGGTCGCCCCTCAACCTCCGCCGTTCCAGTGAGAACAAACCGAGTTTCTCCAACCTCACCTCATAGCTAATGCCCTCCATACCAGGCAACATCCTGGTAAATCTTTTCTGTACCCTCTCCAAAGCCTCCACATCCTTCTGGTAGTGTAGCGACCAGAATTGAACACTGTATTCCAAGTGCGGCCTAACTAAGGTCCTATAAAGCTGCAACATGACTTGTCAATTTTTAAACTCAATGCCCCGGCTGATGAAGGCAAGCATGCCGTATGCCTTCTTGTCTACCTTGAAACCATTGCAATCCGACAGTGAAGAAAGAGGCCATTCGGCCCATCGAGTCTGCACCGACTACAATCCCACCCAGGCCCGATCCCCATAACCCCATGCATTTACCCTAGCTGGTCCCCCCTGACACCAAGGGGCAATAAAGATCTATCTGGTTGACTAATGTCCTTTTAGGGAAGGAAATCTGCCTTCCTTACCTGGCATGGCCTACATGTGACTCCAGCCCCCACAGCTGACTCTTAAATGACCTCGCAAACCACACAGTTCAAAATGTGAGGCAATTCAGGATGGACTGGCCCAGCCACATCCCACGTAAAAATACATAAAGTAAGATTTAGAAGAACAATTGTTATTATTACACCACAACATTGGGTATTGCGCATAACAACCTTCTGCCCATAAATACGGTGACGTAACTTCAACGCATTATTGCAGAACGCTTCTGCTTTCCTCTGATTTCGAGTCATAGAGGTTTACAGCATGGAACCAGGCCCAACTTGTCCATGCGGCCCAGTTTTTACCACTCAGCTCATCCCAATTGCCCGCATTTGGCCCTCTTGTATCAGGAATAATTGCCATCGCGAATTCTCAACCAGTTCTTCAGGTCTGACCCCCCCGAGTGGAGAGCACCATCAAATGTAAGAATGTAGATAACAGGACCACAAATATAGCCCCTCAGGTCTGCTCCGCCAATGGCCAATCCAAATTTGATTGATTTAATCCAAAATGGCCGCCCTTCCTTATCCTGAGCCTAAACTATGTAGTCGCAGACTCCCAGCCAGGAGAAACAGCCTCCTCGCATTGATCTGGTCAAACCCGCTCAGTCTTACATGTTTCAGTAAGTCAACTCTGACCCTGTGCTGAACTGACGTAGACAGACGTAGACTCTTCTGGGATAGGATTCAAAAACTGCTCTCTAACCCAACAACCACTTGCATCTATTCATAGAAATTCATAGAATTCATAGAAACCCTACAGTACAGAAAGAGGCCATTCGGCCCATCGAGTCTGCACCGACCACAATCCCACCCAGGCCCTACCCCCATAATCCCTACATATTTTACCCGCTCATCCCTCTCATCTACGCATCCCAGGACACTAAGGGGCAATTTTAGCATGGCCAATCAACCTAACCCGCATATCTTTGGACTGTGGGTGGAAACCGGAGCACCCGGAGGAAACCCACGCAGACACGAGGAGAATGTGCAAACTCCACACAGACAGTGACCCAAGCCGGGAATCGAACCCAGGTCCCTGGAGCTATGAAGCAGCAGTGCTAACCACTGTGCTACCGTGCCGCCTTTTTTGCCGCCTTTAAGGCCCAGCATCCTTTAAATTCTACATGGCCTTGTGGGATTTGAACCCTTGTCCCCAGAGCATTAGCCTGGGCCTCTGGATTACTAGTCCAGGGCAGTTGTCAAAGTGATAAGAGTTTAAAAGTTTTTTGGGGCTAGCATTGCTGCCTCAGAGCGCTAGGGATCTGGGTTTGATTCCCAGCTTGGGTTACTGTGTGTGCAGAGTCTGCACGTTCTCCCCGTGTCTGCGTGGGTTTCCTCCGGGTGCTCCGGTTTCCTCCCACAGTCTGAAAGACTTTGATTTGATTTATTGTTGTCACATGTATTAAGATACAGTGAAAAGTATTGCTTCCCGCACGCTATAAAGACGTGTTGGTTGGGTACAATAATCTGACTACAATAATCCCATGGGTGGCACAGTGGTCAGCACTGCTGCCTCACAGCGCCAGGGACCCGGGTTCGATTCCCGGCTTGGGGTCACTGTCTGTGTGGAGTTTGCACATTCTCTCCGTGTCTGCGTGGGTTTCCTCCGGGTGCTCCGGTTTCCTCCCACAGTCCGAAAGACGTGCTGGTTAGGTGCTAAATTCTCCCTCAGTGTAACCCGAAAGGCGCCAGAGTGTGGCGATGGGGGGATTTTCACAGTAACTTCATTGCAGTGTTAATGTAAGCCTACCTGTGACACTAATAAATAAACTTTAAATGATAAGTGTCTTTTTATGCTTTTGTTTTTGAGTCAATCAACTAAGCTAATTAACCGATGAAGCATCCCTGGAAAACGTACTTTAAGAAAACTCAAAAGGTACAGCACGGTGGCGCAGTGGTTAGCACTGCTGCCTCACAGCGTCAGGGACACATGTTCGATTCCCGGCTCGGGTCGCTGTCAAGTGTGGAGTCTGCACGTTCTCCCCCGTGTCTGCGTGGGTTTCCTCCGGGTGCTCCAGTTTCCTCCCACAGTCTGAAAGACGTGCTGGTTAGGTGCTAAATTCTCCCTCAGTGTAACCCGAAAAGGCGCTGGAGTGTGGCGGCTCGGGGAATTTCACAGTAACTTCATTGCAGTGTCAATGTAAGCCTACTCGTGACTAATGAATAAACTTTAAAAGAAAAGGAAGCTGATCAAATCAAAATAACGTTTCCCAAGGCTGATAATGAATTCCAGCCCCTACGACGGTCTCTCTTTACATGTGCTCAATATACTTACTCAATCAATGCTCTCTACCTGGGCTGATTTAACCTTGCTCGCACAGTGACTGAGACATGAGCAACAAAGACTGCAGGATCAGATTCTAGCAGAAGTAGGCACGATCCGGGAAGCAGGCAAGACCACAGAGGAGGAAGTATTGTAATGACCTTTCGAACTGGGCAGCAGGGTCAATGATGCCACACCGACAAACCGATGACCACAATACTGTAAGATTGGTGCTGAAAGTGGTGTAGTTGCCATCATTTCTCAAACGAGTACTTGGGGGAATTTTCACTAAACCGCTTGCGTCATCATTCCATCGTCAATTTTCTTTTTTTTTAGCAGAAGTCCTTCTTGGTGCTGCTTCTGAGAAAGTTACCAGAGATCTTTATCAGCTTTTATCTTGCCAGGATGCAGCAACGCAATTTGAGTTTCCTCGATTTGGTAATACCCGCCGACATTTTGTCAGTCTGTGGGACACGGATTGTAAACATACTGGGGAACCCATTCCAGGAATTATTAATAAAACAGCGTGGTGGGAGATTTCACCCATTGCTTAATGCTTCACTTCTTTAAGACACTCCTTAAAACCTACCTCTTTGCCCACGCTTTTGGTCATCTGACCTAAGATCGCCCTCTGCGACTTCATAGAATCCCTACAGTGCAGAAGTTTTAAACTTTATTTGTTAGTGTCACAAGTAGGTTTACATTAACACGGCAATAAGTTCATAAGTTCATCCGGTATAGGAGCAGAATTAGGCCCATCGAGTCCGCTCCGCCATTCGATCATGGCTGATATGTTCCTCATCCCCATTTTCCCACCTTCTCCCCATAACCCTTCAACCCATTACCAATTAAAAATCTGTCTAACCCCTCCTTAAATTTACTCACTGTCCCAGCATCCACCGCACTTTGGGGCAGCGAATTCCACAGATTCACAACCCTTTGGGAGAAGTAGTTTCTTCTCAACTCTGTTTTAAATTTGCTGCCCCTTATCCTAAGACTATGACCTCTCGTCCTAGAATGCCCTACAAGAGGAAGCATCCGCTCCACGTCTACTTTATCCACATCTTTTATCATCTTGTATACCTCAATTTGATCTCCCCTCGTTCTTCTAAATTCCAGAGAGTATCGGCCTAAACTGTTCAATCTCTCTTCATGATGTGGAGATGCCGGCGTTGGACTGGGATGGGCACAGTAAGAAGTCTCACAACATCAGGTTAAAGTCCAACAGGTTTATTTGGTAGAGTCACCTGATGAAGGGGCCACGCTCCGAAAGCTCATGCTACCAAATACACCTGTTGGACTTTAACCTGGTGTTGTGAGACTTCTTACAATCTCTCTTCAAACGACAAACCCTTCAATCAATAAGGATAGGCAACAACACCTCCTCCATGATCATCCTCAACACCGGTGCCCCACAAGTCTATGTTCTCAGCCCCCTACTATACTCCTTATACACCTATCACTGTGTGGCCAAATTCCCCTCCAATTCGATTTTCAAGTTTGCTGATGACACCACCATAGTGGGTCAGATCTCAAACAATGACGAGACAGAGTACAGGAATGAGATAGAGAATCTGGTGAATTGGTGCGGCAACAATAATCTCTCCCTCAATGTCAACAAAATGAAGGAGATTGTCATCGACTTCAAAAAGCGTAGTGGAGAACATGCCCCTGTCTATATCAATGGGGACGAAGTAGAAAGGGTCGAGAGCTTCAAGTTTTTAGGTGTCCAGATCACCAACAACCTGTCCTGGTTCCCCCCATGTCGACACTATAGTTAAGAAAACCCACCAACATCTCTACTTTCTCAGGAGACTAAGGAAATTTGGCATGTCAGCTACGACTCTCACCAACATTTACAGATGCACCATAGAAAGCATTCTTTCTGGTTGTATCACAGCTTGGTATGGATCCTGCTCTGCCCAAGACCGCAAGAAACTACAAAGGGTCGTGAATGTAGCCCAATCCATCACGCAAACCATCCATTGACTCTGTCTACACTTCCCGCTGCCTCGGCAAAGCAGCCAGCATAATTAAGGACCCTACGCACCCCGGACATTCTCTCTTCCACCTTCCTTCAGGAAAAAGATACAAAAGTCTGAGGTCACGTACCAACCGACCCAAGAACAGCTTCTTCCCTGCTGCTGTCAGACTTTTGAATGGACCAACCTCGCATTAAGTTGATCTTTCTCTACACCCCAGCTATGACTGTAACACTACATTCTGCACTCTCTCCTTTCCTTCTCTGTGAACGGTATGTTTTGTCTGTATAGCACGCAAGAAACAATACTTTTCACTGTATCCCAATATATGTGACAATAATAAATCAAATCAAATCAAAAATCAAAATCTCTGGAATCAATCTAGTGAACCTCCTCTGAACTGCCTCCAATGCCACTGCATCCTTCCTCAACTACGGAGACCAATGAAGTTACTGTGAAAATCACCTAGTCGCCACACTCCGGCGCCTGTTCGGGGACACTGAGGGAGAATTTAGCACCTAACCGGCACAACATCGAGGGCTGAAGGGCCTGTACTGCGTTGTAATGTTCTATGTTCTAACCGGCGCATCTTTCGGACTATGGGAGGAAACCGGAGCACCCGGAAGAAACCCACGCAGACACGGGGAGAACGTGCAAACTCCACACAGACAGTGACCCAAGCTGGGAATCGAACCCGGGTCCCTGGCGCTGTGAGGCAGCAGCGCTAACCACTGTGCCACTGAAATGCCCTCCAAGGGCAACTAGGGATGGGCAATAAATGTTGGGCAGCCAGCGATGCCCATGTCCCATGAAAGTTTCCTGTTTGGGGTCTGCGCTGACCAGCGGCTGTTAGCGTTGCTGCTCCTCACCACTGGTCCCGTAACCTGATCGGTCGGTGATTTGAACTGACTGACCTCCAAAGAGTTGACGGAGGTTACCGCGTACCCTGTGAGGGGAGATGAGCGTTGGGCGTCTTGGAGCTCTGGGACAGCTGTTAGTCACAGTTGTTTCCAATCGCTATGGCAGCAGTCACGGCTGAGGGTGCACACAAAGGGCAAGAACTCAAGGTCGACGCCTGTCCCAAAATTGCTGAACAACCGAGCCAGTTCCGGTGTTAACACAGATCAATGGCTGTCCCCTCTCCTGAAAACCAGCCATTGCACAGTGGGTTAGCACTGCTGCCTCACAGCACCAGGAACCCAGGTTCCATTCCCGCCCTGGGTCACGTGGAGTTTGCACGTTCTCCCCGTGTCTGCGTGAGTTTCCTCCGGGTGCTTCGGTTTCAAAGAACAAAGAAAATGACAGCACAGGAACAGGCCCTTTGGCCCTCCAAGCCTGCACCGACCATGCTGCCCGATTGAACTAAAACCCCCTCCCCTTCCGGGGACCATATCCCTCTATTCCCATCCTATTCATGTATTTGTCCAGACGCCCCTTAAAGGTCACTACCGTATCTGCTTCCACTACCTCCCCCGGCAGCGAGTTCCAGGCACCCACCACCCTCTGTGTAAAAAAACCTGCCTCGTACATCTCCTTTAAACCTTGCCCCTCGCACCTTAAACCTGTGCCCCCTAGTAATTGATTCTTCCACCCACAGGCCGAAAGACGTGCTGGTTAGTGCATTGGGCCATGCTAATCGGTGTTACCTGGGCACAGCTAAAGGGATCAAGGGGTATGGGGAGAAAGTGGGAGTGGGATACTGGAAATGCATGATCAGCCATGATCACATTGAATGATGGTGTGGGCTCAAAGGACCGAATGGCCTACTCCTGCATCTGTTTCCTATGAGACTGGTTATCAGAATGAGGGCAGACAGGGTGAAGTGGGCAGTGGCAGCACAAGTATAAATCCAGCTCTCTGCCCAGAGGCAGGTCTGACCCACAGTGCCACAACTGCCGGCGGGTAAGGAGGCCGATGCAGAATCCGCCCCAACCAGGACCAGGGTCGAACCCAGTGCTATTGATACCGATCTGATCCACACCGACCCTCTAGCCAACCCAAGCCGACCACCCCAGCACCCCCACCGCAAATGGATGGGGGATACATTCAGTAGCAGCCTTCAGTAGGAATTGGTTAAATACTTTGCAAGACTCGGCAGGGATAAGACTGGGTCTAACCGAACTGTTCTGTGAAAGAGCAGGGCTGAATAGCCTTTTTCTGTGTCATACTATCCTATCATTCGATAGGATTTTCTCTCGCTTCTTGTTCTTCCCTTGGCCTCCACTCCACAAGTGACAATGTGACCAAGTTGAATCAGGGATGTGGCAAAGAATCACTGCATGGCGATTCATTCCACAACTCTTGATACTCTCGTCACAAAAGCTCAGTCTGGCTTCCCTTATGCTTCCTGATTTCCTGAGAGCTTGAAGTTTTTCGGTGTCCAGATCACCAACAACCTGTCCTGGTCCCTCCATGCCGACACTTTAGTTAAGAAAGCCCACCAACGCCTCTACTTTCTCAGGAGGCTAAGGGAATTTGGCATGCCCGCTACGACTCTCACCAATTTTTACAGATGCACCGTAGAAAGCATCCTTTCCTACCCCAACATCTCTCTGACCAAGACCGCAAGAAACTACAAAGGGTCATGAATGTAGCCCAGTCCATCACGCAAACCAGCCTCCCATCCATTGACTCTGTCTGCACTTCCCGCTGTCTCGACAAAGCAGCCAGCATAATTAAGGACCCCACGCACCCCGGACATTCTCTCTTCCACCTTCTTCTGTCGGGAAAAAGATACAAAAATCTGAGGTCACATACCAACCGACTCAAGAACAGCTTCTTCCCTGCTGCCATCAGACTTTTGAACGGACCTACCTTGCATTAAGTTGATCTTTCTCTTCACCCTATTGTTTGTACGTTCTCTCCGTGTCTGCGTGGGTTTCCTCCGGGTGCTCTGGTTTCCTCCCACAGCCTAAAGATGTGCGGGTTAGGTTGATTAGATATGGTAAATTGCCCCTTAATGTCAGGGGGACTAGCAGGGTGGGGTTTCAGGGATAGGACCTGGGTGGGATTGTGGTCGGTGCAGGCTCGATTTAAGTGCAAAGGTACAGCAGGCAGTAAAGAAGGCAAATGGTATGTTGGCCTTCATAGTGAGAGGACTTGAGTATCGGGATAGAGATGTTTCGCTGCAATTGTATAGGGCGTTGGTGAGGCCACACCTGGAGTATTGTGTTCAGTTTTGGTCTCCTTATCTGAGGAAGGATGTCCTTGCTATAGAAGGAGTACAGCGAAGGTTTACCAGGCCGATTCCTGGGATGGCAGGTCTGTCATATGAGGAGAGACTAAGTCGGTTAGGATTATATTCATTGGAGCTGAGAAGAGTGAGAGGGGATCTCATAGAAACTTATAAAATTCTAACAGGGTGAGACAGGGTAGATTCAGAAAGAATGTTCCCGATGGTGGGTGAGTCCAGAACTAGGGGTCATAGTTTGAGGATAAGGGAAAAACCTTTTAGAACTGAGGTGAGGAGAAATTTCTTCACCCAGAGGGTGGCGAATGTGTGGAATTCACTACCACGGAATGAAGTTGAGGCCAAAATGTTGTGTGATTTCGAGAAGAAATTAGATCTAGCTCTTGGGGATAAAGGGATCGGGGGATATGGGGGCGGCGCGGTGTCACAGTGATTAGCACTGCTGCCTCACAGCGCCAGGGTCCCAGGTTCAATTCCAGCCTCAGTTCACTGTCTGTGTGGAGTCTGCACATTCTCCCCGTGTCTGCGTGTGTTTCCTCCGGGTGCTCCAGTTTCCTCCCACACACCAAAGATGTGCGGGTTAGGTTGATTGGCCATACTAAATTGACTCCAGTGTCAGAGGGACTACCTAGGATAAATGCATGGGGTTATAGGAATAAGGCCTGGGTGGGATTGTGGTCGGTACAGACTCGATGGGCCGAATGGCCTCCTTCTGCACTGCAAGGATTCTATGATGCTATGATATGGGGGGAAGGCAGGATCAGGATATTGAATTTGATGATCAGCCATGATCAAAATGAATGGCGGAGCAGGCTCGAGGGCCGAATGGCCTCCTCCTGCTTCTGGTTTCTATGTAACACTACATTCTGCACCCTCTCCTTTCCTTTTCCCCGATGTACTCTGTGAACGGTATGCTCTGTCTGTATAGCGCGCAAGAAAAAATACTTTTCCCATATCCCGTGACAAAATCAAATCAAATCAAATTTGTAATGTATGTTCTGTAATCGTTCATCCCTGGGCGGCACGGTGGCACAGTGGTTAGCACTGCTGCCTCACAGCGCCAGGGACCCGGGCTCGAGAGTCTGCCTTCCCTTCCACTATAAGGAACAATGTGCTTAGATCAATTTGTCAATTCTCTTCATTACACTCGAGTCTCTCTTCTCTGCAGCAAACTAACTCAATGTTCTGTTACATTTAACCTTAAAACATCACCTTGCTCTTTGGGAACGAAAGAAGTTGATACATGGGCTGAAATCGGGAGAATTATGTGGAGGAGAAGTTGGCCAAAAATGCCAAGAGGGAGGAACTGACTTGGTTCTCCTCAACTCTTGAGCTAATCATTACTGCAGGGATTGCAAAATGTTACACAATATCACTGCAGATAAATGGCAAGGCAGTTTATCGTTAGACAGGAGGTTAAATCGGACAATCGCAACCTGATTCCTAATTCTGTCACCGTCACATTGTGCAATTCTCCACCCTGTGCCAGAACCGGCTGAGTGTAGCTTCAATCTCCGCCATCTTGCTCTGCTCTCGGGCGTGGCTCACTGCTCGCACTCACACCTGAATCAGAAGGTTCTGCGCTCGAGACACATTCTGGAAACCCGAGTAGGCTGATAGTCCTGGGAGGTGGTGGCCCAGTGGTATTGGGAGGCACGGTGGCACAGTGAGTTAGCACAGCTGCCTCACAGCGCCAGGGAACCCGGGTTCGATTCCCGGCTCGGGTCACTGTCTGTGTGGAGTCAGCACATTCTCCCCGTGTCTGCGTGGGTTTCCTCCGGGTGCTCCGGTTTCCTCCCACAGTCCGAAAGACGTGCTGGTTAGGTGCTAAATTCTCCCTCAGTCTACCCGAACAGGCGCCGGAGTGTGGCGACTAGGGGATTTTCACAGTAACTTCATTGCAGTGTGAATGTAAGCCTATTTATGACTAATAAATAAACTTAACTTGATCACTGGATGAGTAATCCACCATAATACACTGGGGACCTGGGTTCGAATCCCACCGCAGCAGATGATGAAAGTTGAATTCAATAAAAAATATTTGTAATTAAAAGTCTAATGATGACCGTGAAGCCATTGCCGTAAAAGCCCATCTGGTTTAGGGAAGGAAATCTGCCGTCTTTACCCGGTCTGCCACCATGTCTCCCAAAAATCAGCTAAATATAAGGTAAGTCCAGTCAAAAGTCTGACGGCAGCAGGGAAGAAGCTGTTCTTGAGTCGGTTGGTGCGTGACCTCAGACTTTTGTATCTTTTTCCCGATGGAAGAAGGTGGAAGAGAGAATGTCCGGGGTGTGTGGGGTCCTTGATTATGCTGGCTGCTTTTCCCAAGGCAGCGGAAAGTGTAGATAGAGTAAATGGATAGAACATAGAACACAGAAAAGCTACAGCACAAACAGGCCCTTCGGCCCACAATTTCTTTACCTTCTAGGCTCATCTATAACCCTCTAGCTTACTCACCTCCATGAACCTATCCAAAAGTCTCTTAAAAGACCCTATCGAATCCGCCTCCACCACCACTACCGGCAGCCGATTCCACGCACCCACCACCCTCTGAGTGAAAAACTTACCCCGAACATCTCCTCTATACCCACTCCCCAGCACCCTAAACCTGTGGCCTCTCGTGACAACCATTTCAGCCCTGGGTAAAAGCCTCTGAGAATCCACTCTATCAATACCTCTCAACATCTTATATACCTCTATCAGGTCACCTCTCATCCTTCATCTCTGGGGGGCTGGTTTGTGTGATGGACTGGGCTACGTTCACGACCCTTTGTAGTTTCTTGCGGTCTTGGGCAGAGCAGGAGCCATACCAAGCTGTGATACAACCAGAAAGAATGCTTTCTATGGTGCGTCTGTAAAGGTTGGTGAGAGTCGTAGCTGACATGCCAAATTTCCTTAGCCTCCAGTGCCCGATTGTAAACCCTGCATTGGGTGAGATCGAGTGTCTCTCCCTGTCTGATTTCCCTCTCGACTCCCAAAGATTGGCAAACTGGTTAGGATGCTGCTGATACCCAATGGTACCTCACCTTAACCTCATAGAATCCCTACAGTACAGGAGGAGGCCATTTGGCCCATTGAGTCTGCACTGACCACAATCCCACCCAGGCCCTATCCTTCTAACCCCATGTCATCCCCCTGCACTAAGGGGCAATCCCACCCAGACCTATAGTCCCATAGAGTATTTACCCCATTAATCCCCCTAACCTACAAATCTTGGGACACAAAGGAGCAAGAAAGCATGGCCAATCCATCTAACCCGCACAATTTTGGACACTAAGGGGCAATTTAGCATGGCCAATCCACCTAACCTGCACATCTTTGGACACTAAGGGGCAATTTAGCATGGCCAATCCACCTAACCTGCACATCTTTGGACACTAAGAGGCAATTTAGCATGGCCAATCCACCTAACCTGCACATCTTTGGACACTAAGGGGCAATTTAGCATGGCCAATCCACCTAACCTGCATAGCTTTGGACACTAAGGGGCAATTTAGCATGGCCAATCCACCTAACCTGTACATCTTTGGACACTAAGGGGCAATTTAGCATGGCCAATCCACCTAACCTGCACATCTTTGGACTGTGAGAGGAAACCGGAGCACCCGGAGGAAACCCAATGCAGACAAGGGGGAGAATGTGCAAACTCCGCACAGACAGTGACCCCCAAGCTGGGAATCGAACCCGGGTCCCTGACGCTGTGTGGTAGCAGTGCTGACCACATTGTCATTGTGCTGTCCAGACAACCTGTACAAGAGCCGCTGGGTATGTGTGCGCGTAGGCCCCTTGAGCTTGGGTTAGATCATGGCAATGTTTCAGAAAGCACTGTGTTGGAACCTCAGAGACTACGGCTTAATAAGGGAGAGATGTGACTTGGACATGCCGTTTGGTAGACCCTGACAAAAGGGGTGGGTAAGGGAATTCAGAGAATCTACAGTGCAGAAGGAGGCCATTTGGCCCATCGAGCCTGCACAATCCCACCCAGGTCCTATTCCTGTTACCCCATATTGTTATCCTCCTAATCCCCCTGACACGAGGGTTAATTTAGCATGGCCAATCAACCTAACCCGCACATCTTTGGACTGTGGGAGGAAACCGGAGCACCCGGAGGAAACCCACGCAGACACGGGGAGAACGTGCAGACTCCGCACAGACAGTGACGCGAGCCGGGAATCGAACCCGGGTCCCTGAGGCAGCGGCGCTAACCCACTGCGCCACCGTAATTCACCATTAATTTGGACCACTTTGGACTTGGTTCTGCAACAACTATCTGTAAGCTTGCCGAACCTGTGAGCCGACAAATAGGTCAGTGAGAGCATGAGCGATTGCAGCAGGATTTAGATCAATTGGGCAAACAAAGGTTGGATTACATTTTATACTGGCTGATGTGCAATCAGGCAAATTGAGTATAAACTGCCTCGCGCTGGTGTCCAGTGAACAGAAGCACTGCCTGGAGATAAGCTGGCAGAGTCGGCAAAGCTCCCTCATTGTGTCAAGTGGCATCAGTGAGCTATCTCGGGCAGTGACGGCAATAGGAGTACGGTGACCGGGGGTTAAAATGTAGGAACTAAATTTAGACAGTGAGGTGAGTAACAAATGGCCTTAGGTCACAGGCCTAGACAGCACCGGTTTGGAATGACTTCAGTGCGCAGTTAATGATTGACATTAATCAGGAGCAGCTCATGTACAATTTCGTCTCATCCACTCTGTAAGCCTCCGAGAATCTATCGACTCGAAAACAGCTACTTGTCTGGAATTAACTCGCAGTTGGGGGGTCACGGGGACAGATCTCCAGCATGTGGAAAGGCTGGGGAATTTGGAACATGATGAGGAGTCGAAAGGCCTTTTCCAGTGTTACTGAGATGGCATCAGGTCCCTCTCGCCCAGTCAGTCGTAGAAATCTAATAAACTCTACAGTGCAGAAGGAGGCCGTTCAGCCCATCGAGTCTGCACTGACAGCAGCCCCACACATTTACCCCGCTAATCCCTCTAACCTACACATCCGGGGACACTAAGGGGCAATTTTAGCACGGCCAATCAACCTAACCCGAACATCTTTGGGCTGTGGGAGGAAACCGGAGCACCCGGAGGAAACCCACGCAGACACGGGGAGAATGTGCAGACTCCGCACAGACAGTGACCCAAGCCGGGAATTGAACCCGGGTCCCTGGCGCTGTGAGGCAGCAGTGCTAACCACTGATACACGGATGGGAAAGGTTTAGAGGGATAAACGCAGGTGAATGGGACTAGTTCTGTTTAGGAAACTTGGTCGACATGGACGAGATGGGTGAAGAGCCTGTTTCCGTGCTGGATATCTCTATGTGACAATAATAAGTCAAATAAATTCAATTCAAACATTTCTCCCTCCACTCATTTGGGAGTCTTGGAATGGAAGTGAGAGCAGGGGTGGCAGGCAAAGCGTTTAATCTTTTTTAAAAAAACTTTTCACTGGCTATATTAGGCAGGAATCAAAGATCGACGAAGCGTATCTTTTAAAAAACACAAAGCGAGGATTTAAACCAGATGTTCGCGTTCAGTTGTGAGGCCATGGCAGCCATTGGCGCCTCAGAGTTCACCTTAGAATCTTGTCCCGTGACCCCTCTCAGTGGGGGCTGCGACCCACAGTGTGGGAAGCTCCCCCGAAATCGGGATTCGCTCAATAGAAGGAAGCCCAAAAGTCAGCCGCTGTCTCCAGGGGACGAGGTGGCACAGTGGGTTAGCACTGCTGCCTCACAGCGCCAGGACCCGGGTTCGATTGCCGGCTTGGGTCACTGTCTGTGCGGAGTCTGCACATTCTCCCCGTGTCTGCGTAGATTTCCTCCGGGTGCACCGGTTTCCTCCCACAGTCCAAAAGACGTGCTGGTTAGGTGCTAAATTCTCCCTCAGTACTGTACCCGAACAGGCACCAGATTTGATTTGATTTGATTTATTATTGTCACATGTATTGGGATACAGTGAAAAGTATTGTTTCTTGCACACTATACAGACAAAGCATACCGTTCATAGAGAAGGAAAGGAGAGAGTGCAGAATGTAGTGTTACAGTCATAGCTCGGGTGTAGAGAAAGATCAACTTAATGCAAGTTAGGTCCATTCAAAGGTTTGATGGCAGCAGGGAAGAAGCTGTTCTTGAGTTGGTTTGTACGTGACCTCAGACTTTTGTATCTTTTTCCTGACGGAAGAAGGTGGAAGAGAGAATGTCTGGGGTGCGTGGGGTCCTTGATTATGCTGGCTTTTTTCCCGAGGCAGCGGGAAGTGTAGACAGAGTCAATGGATGGGAGGCTGGTTTCATAGAAAGAATCATAGAAACCCTACAGTACAGAAAGAGGCCATTCGGCCCATCGAGTCTGCACCGACCACAAACCCACCCAGGCCCTACCCCCATATCCCTACATATTTACCCACTAATCCCTCTAACCAATGCATCTCAGGACACTAAGGGCAATGTTTAGCATGGCCAATCAACCTAACCCGCACATCTTTGGAATTTGTTTTGTTTGTGTGATGGATCAGGCTTTATTCATGATCCTTTGTAGTTTCTTGCGGTCTTGGTCAGAGCAGGAGCCATACCAAGCGGTGATACAACCAGAAAGAATACTTGCTATGGTGCATCTTTTAAAGTTGGTGAGAGTCGTAGTTGACATGCCAAATTTCCTTGGCCTCCTGAGAAAGTAGAGGCGTTGGTGGGGCTTTCTTAACTATAGTGTCGGCATGGGGGGGACCAGGACAGGTTGTTGGTGATCTGGACATCTAAAAACTAGAAGCTCTCGACCATTTCTACTTCATCCCTGTTGATGTAGACAGGGGCATGTTCTCCTTTACGCTTCCTGAAGTCAATGACAATCTCCTTCATTTTGTCGACATTGAGGTAGAGGTGTGTGGCGACTGGGGGACTTTCACAGTGACTTCATTGCAGTGTTAACGTAAGCCTGCTTGTGACACTAATAAATAAACTCGAAAGTTTAATTGCAACGCCCTCAGGGTGACACTGGCCAACAAGAGCTACCTCACCACCAAACTGCTGATCGGGTCTGAGCTCTGCCCAGGTCAGTCACTCCCTAATCAAGCCACCGAGGGAGTTTTAAGAGATACGGGAGATTAGGAATTGACCCAACAGAATCATTGACTAAGCATTTCCTGACTGGCACACAAGGAGATAAAAAGACAGCAGAAGCTGTATTGATTTGAATTTCAGGCTGAGATTGGACTGGAGGCCGAGAGAGCTGGGATTGGGTGGGAGGTGGTCATCAGATCTGTTCTGTTAAAATTTACAGCCTCAGTCGATTCTTGGCATGTGGCCCCCGAGCACGGAGCAACTTGTAATTTGTACCCTGCCTGGGCTAAAGGGAAAATCATTCATCCGCCACTCCGAGACCGGCCAGTCTGAGTCAGACTTTACACATTGCAACAGAATCAGCAGAGCAAACTTCCACAAATACAGCCAAACCTGCTGACAAACTCCTTCACCCCAAGTTACCTTCCAATATCACAGAATCATACAATCCCCGACAGTGCAGAAGGAGGCCATTCAGCCCATCGGGCCTGTACCGACCCTCCGACAGAGCGTCTTGCCCAGACACTATCCCCGTAACCCCAAGTATTTACACCACCATTCCCCGAACCTGAACATCTTGGGACACTAAGGGGCAATTTAGCATGGCCAATCCCCCTAACCGGCACAACTTTGGACACTGAGGGGCAATTTAGCATGGTCAATCCACCTAACCTGCACATCTTCGGACACTGAGGGGCAATTTAGCATGGCCAATGCATCTAACCTGCACATCATTGGACACTGAGGGGCAATTTAGCTAGCCTCCCATCTATTGACTCCGTCTACACTTCCCGCTGCCTCAGCAAAGCAGCCAGCATAATCAAGGACCCCACGCACCCTGGACATTCTCTCTTCCACCTTCTTCCGTCAGGAAAAAGATACAAAAGTCTGAGGTCACGTACCAACCGACTCAAGAACAGCTTCTTCCCTGCTGCTGTCAGACTTTTGACTGGACCTACCTTGCATTAAGTTGATCTTTCTCTGCACCCGAGCTATGACTGTAACACTACATTCTGCACCCTCTCCTTTCCTTCTCTATGAATGGCATGTTTTGTCTGAAAAGTGCGCAAGAAACAATACTTTTCACTGTATGTTAATATATGTGACAATATTGAATCAAATCAAATCAATTTAGCATGGCCAATCCACCTAACCCGCACATCTTCGGACACTAAGGGGCAATTTAGCATGGCCAATCCACCTAACCCGCACATCTTTGGACACTAAGGGGCAATTTAGCATGGCCAATCCACCTAACCTACACATCTTTGGACACTAAGGGACAATTTAGAATGGCCAATCCCCCTAACCTACACATCTTTTCCGGAGCCTTCAACATGTCACTGATGAAGACGAACATCTCGCCAAGGCCATTCCCACACCCCCACTTCTTGCCTTCAAAAAACTGTGCATCCTCAAACAGACCATTGTCCGCAGCAAACTACCCAGCCTTCAGGAGAACGGTGACCACGACACCACACAACCCTGCCACAGCAACCTCTGCAAGACGTGCCGGATCATCGACACGGATGCCATCATCTCGCGTGAGAACACCATCTACCAGGTACACGGTACCTACTCTTGCAACTCGGCCAACGTTGTCTACCTGATACGCTGCAGGAAAGGATGTCCGGAGGCGAGACCATGCTACGCTACGACAACGGATGAAAGAACACCGCTCGACAATCACCAGGCAGGAGTGTTCTCTACCTGTCGGGGAACACTTCAGCGGTCACGGGCATTCAGCCTCTGATCTTCGGGTAAGCGTTCTCCAAGACAGCCCTCAAGACACACAACGCAGAATCGCCGAGCAGAATCTGATAGCCAAGCTCCGCATACATGAGGACAGCTTCAACTGGGATCTTGGGTTCATGTCACACTATCTGTAACCTCCTCCCCACCCCCCACGACTTGCCTGGGCTTGCAAAATCTCGCTAACTGTCCTGGCTGGAGACAATACACATCTCTTTAACCTGTGCTTAACCCTCTCTCCACTCACATTGTCTGTACCTGTAAGACTTGATTACCTGTTGAGACTCGCATTCCAACCATTATCTTGTAATTGGTTGGAGAAACTTGGTTTGTTCTCACTGGAACGACGGAGGTTGAGGGGTGACCTGATAGAAGATTATGAGAGGCATGGACAGAGTGGATGGTCAGAAGCTTTTTCCCAGGGTGGAAGAGTCAATTACTCGGGGGCACAGGTTTAAGGTGCGAGGGGCAGGGTTTAAAGGAGAGGCAAGTTTTTTACACAGAGGGTGGTGGGTGTGTGGAACTCGCTGCCGGGGGAGGGACTGGAAGCGGATACGATAGTGACTTTTAAGGGGGGTCTTGACAAATACATGAATAGGATGGGAATAGAGGGATATGATTCCGGAAGGTTAAGTCGGGCAGCATGGTCGGTGCAGGCTTGGAGGGCTGAAGGGCCTGTTGTAATTTTCTTTGTTCTTTGAGTTTATGTCTATATGTGCCCTGTTTGTGAACCCAACTCCCACTCACCTGATGAAGGAGCAGCGCTCCGAAAGCTCGTGCTACCAAATAAACCTGTTGGACTTTAACCTGGTGTTGTGAGATGACTTACTGTGCCCACCCCAGTCCAACGCCGACATCTCCACATCTCGTGATTCCAAATAAATCGAACCCGGGTCCCTGATGCCGTGAGGCAGCAGTGCTAACCCACTGTGCCACACAAAGCCATTCGACCACACACAAACACCCACTTGTGAAGGAGATGGTCTTCGATAATGACTTGGCATTTTTTGAAACAACATTTGCTGTTTGTGTGACTGTTTAAGAAGTCTCACACCAGGTTAAAGTCCAACAGCTTTATTTGGAATCACGAGCTTTCGGAGTGCATCAGGCAATGTTAATGTAAGCCTACTTCATAAATGAATAAGTAAAATAAATAAATAGATGTGGTTGCTGTGGAACACACTGGTGTCCACTAGCACCCACATACTACAGCTGCAACACATCACCTGATGAAGGAGCAGTGCTCCGAAAACTCCTGATACCAAATAAACCTGTCGGACTTTAACCTGGTGTTGTCAGACTTCTTACTGTGTCCACCCCAGTCCAACGCCGGCATCTCCACATCATGGGTGACTCTCTGTCTCTTTCGCATGCACTCTTCCCCAAACATCCACTGTGGCAAAGCTGTTTGGCCAGGAATTCCTGTTCACCAACCCCTGTCAACCAAAGAGTATGTGGTTCCTGCCAGCACCATCAACCCCCCTCCTGTCCGACTGTGGAGGTGGGACCCACATATCCCAATGGGAGTTGCAGCAAAGAAAAAGGAACGAAAGTTGATGGCAAACAGGAATGGGGATGGGGGCATTGTCAAACTGGATTACACTCTTGGGCGACTCTCCAATCCTGTAGCCTCTCCCCTTTGGGGCATTCACTCTGATATCTCAATACTGGCAAAGAGTCCGAACCAACAACAACTGGATCTGCCCCTCCCACTCCAGGGCCTTCTCCAGGCCCGAGTTGTCCTTACCCCTGACCCCGGGCAGGTAACACAGCCTTCCGGCTCTCACTGTGGAGAACAATATCAATCCCCCTAATGTTGCTACTCCCTATAACTGCGTTGTTTTGGACATAATGGCTCCCTGCACCATGGTGCGGTGGTCAGTTTGCTCTTCCTCCATTCAGTGCCTCCCCAGTCGCAAGGCAGAAACATAGAAGATAGGAGCAGGAGGCCATTCGGCCCTTCGAACCTGCTCTGCCATTCATTATGATCATGGCTGATCGTCCAACTCAATAGCCAATTCCTGCTTTCTCCCCATAAGACCATAAGACATAGGAGCGGAAGTAAGGCCATTCGGCCCATCGAGTCCACTCCACCATTCAATCATGGTTGATTTCAACTCCATTTACCCGCTCTCTCCCCATAGCCCTTAATTCCTCGAGAAATCAAGAATTTATCAATTTGTCTTGAAGACGCTCAACGTCTCGGCCTCCACAGCCCTCTGTGGCAATGAATTCCACAGACCTACCACTCTCTGGCTGAAGAAATTTCTCCTCATCTCTGTTCTAAAGTGACTCCCTTTTATTCTAAGGCTGTGCCCCCGCGTCCTAGTCTCCCCTGCTAATGGAAACAACTTCCCTACGTCCATCCTATCTAAGCCGTTCATTATCTTGTAAGTTTCTATCAGATCTCCCCTCAACCTCCTAAACTCCAATGAATATAATCCCACGATCCTCAGACGTTCATCGTATGTCAGGCCTACCATTCCTGGGATAACCTTTGATCCCATTCGCCCCAAGTGCTATATCCAACCACCTCTTGAATACATTCAATGTTTTGGCATCAACTACTTCCTGTGGTAATGAATTCCACAGGCTCACCACTCTTTGGGTGAAGAAATGTCTCCTCATCTCCGTCCTAAATGGTCTACCCCGAATCCTCAGGCTGTGACCCGTGGTTCTGGGCTCCCCCCACCATCGGGAACATCCTCCCTGCATCTACCCTGTCTAGTCCTGTTAGAATTTTATAAGTCTCTATGAGATTCCCCCCTCATTCGTCTGAACTCCAGTGAAAACAATCCTAACCCAGTCAATCTCTCCTCATACACCAGTCCCGCCATCCCCGGAATCAGCCTGGTAAACCTTCGCTGCACTCCCTTGAGAGCAAGAACATCCTTCCTCAGAAAAGGAGACCAAAACTGTACACAATATTCTAGGTGTGGCCTCACCAAGGCCCTGTATAATTGCAACAACACATCCCTGCTCCTGTACTCGAAACCTCTCGCAATGAGGCCAACATACCATTTGCCGCCTTTACCACCTGCTGCACCTGCATGCTTACCTTCAGCGACTGGTGCACAAGGACACCCAGGTCCCGCTGCACACTCCCCTCTCCCAATTTACAGCCTTCGAACCTGATGGATGATTGCAAGGGCTGAGGTTCCTCCATCGCTTTGGACCTCATGTCTACACCTCTCACAATCAGACCTGGACAGACCAAACCTGCAGTGCTTCGCCTCCTGAAACAAAATGTCCAGGTAGCTCTCCCCCCTTCCCAGGGCATCACAGTTTCCGAAACTCCCCAACTCAAGAGTCAACATTTCTCAGGATGCAAACCCGCACTACGATGGGCGGCACAGTGGTTGGCACTGCTGCCTCACAGCTGCCAGAGACCCAAGTTCGATTCCCGGCTTGGGTCACTGTCTGTGCAGAGTCTGCACCTTCTCCCTGTGTCTGCATGGGTTTCCTCCGGGTGCTCCGGTTTCCTCCCACAGTCTGAAAGACGTGTTGGTTAGGTGCTAAATTCTCCTTCGGTGTACCCGAACAGGCGCCGGAGTGTGGCGACTAAGGGATTTTCACAGTAACTTCATTGCAGTGTTAATGTAAGCCTACTTGTGACACTAATAAATAAACTTTAAACCTAAAAAGTTTACCCCTTATCCTCAAACTATGACCCCTAGTTCTGGACTCCCCCCACCATCGGGAACATTCTTTCTGAATCTAACTCTGTCTAACCCTGTTAGAATTTTATAAGTCTCTATGAGATCCCCTCTCACTCTTCTAAACTCCAGTGAATTTAATCCTTACCGACTTAGTCTCTCCTCATATGACAGACCTGCCATCCCAGGAATCAGCCTGGTAAACCTTCGCTGTACTGAACTCCAGTGGCTGGACTTGCGGATAGCGAAGAGCATTGTCGGGCAATACAGCAGGATATAGATAGGCTGGAAAATTGGGCGGAGAGGTGGCAGATGGAGTTTAATCCGGATAAATGCGAAGTGATGCATTTTGGAAGAAATAATGTAGGGAGGAGTTATACAATAAATGGCAGAGTCATCAGGAGTATAGAAACACAGAGGGACCTAGGTGTGCAAGTCCACAAATCCTTGAAGGTGGCAACACAGGTGGAGAAGGTGGTGAAGAAGGCATATGGTATGCTTGCCTTTATAGGACGGGGTATAGAGTATAAAAGCTGGAGTCTGATGATGCAGCTGTATAGAACGCTGGTTAGGCCACATTTGGAGTACTGCGTCCAGTTCTGGTCGCCGCACTACCAGAAGGACGTGGAGGCGTTAGAGAGAGTGCAGAGAAGGTTTACCAGGATGTTGCCTGGTATGGAGGGTCTTAGCTATGAGGAGAGATTGGGTAAACTGGGGTTGTTCTCCCTGGAAAGACGGAGAATGAGGGGAGATCTAATAGAGGTGTACAAGATTATGAAGGGGATAGATAGGGTGAACGGTGGGAAGCTTTTTCCCCGATCAGAAGTGACGTTCACGAGGGGTCACGGGCTCAAGGTGAGAGGGGCGAAGTATAACTCAGATATTAGAGGGATGTTTTTTACACAGAGGGTGGTGGGGGCCTGGAATGCGCTGCCAAGTAGGGTGGTGGAGGCAGGCAGGCTGACATCGTTTAAGACTTACCTGGATAGTCACATGAGCAGCCTGGGAATGGAGGGATACAAACGATTGGTCTAGTTGGACCAAGGAGTGGCACAGGCTTGGAGGGCCGAAGGGCCTGTTTCCTGTGCTGTACTGTTCTTTGTTCTTTGTACTCCCTCTATAGCAAGGATATCCTTCCTCAGATAAGGAGACCAAAACTGCACACAATACTCCAGGTGTGGCCTCACCAAGGCCATGTACAATTGCACTTGGACTATAATACACTAAGACAATTAAATATATGAATTACTAAACACTTTTGTTTTGATTTATTTTTGTCACACATATTAGTATACAGTGAAAAGTATTGTTTCTTACGCATTACACAAAGCATACCGTTCATAGAGAAGGAAAGGAGAGGGTGCAGAATGGAGTGTTACAGTCATAGCTTGGGTGTAGAGAAAGATCAACTTAATGCAAGGTAGGTCCATTCAAAAGTCTGACAGCAGCAGGGAAGAAGCTGTTCTTGAGTCGGTTGGTACGTGACCTCAGACTTTTGTATCTTTTTTCGAAAGGAAGAAGGTGGAAGAGAGAATGTCCGGGGTGCGTGGGGTCCTTGATTATGTTGGCTGCTTTCCCTGGGGCAGCGGGAAGTGTAGACAGAGTCAATGGATGGGAGGCTGGTTTGCGTGATGGATTGGGCGACATTCACGACCTTTTGTTCCTTGCGGTCTTGGGCAGAGCAGGAGCCATTACCAAGCTGTGATACAGCCGGAAAGAATGCTTAAACCAAAAGAGAAAATGCTGGAAAATCTCAGCAGGTCTGGCAGCATCTGTGAGGAGGGAAAGGAGCTGACGTTTCGAGTCCTGACGACCCTTTGTCAAAGCTCAAACTGTAAAAGTTGATGCGAGTCTCATAGAAACTTCTAAAATTCTGACAGGGTCGATTCAGACATAATGTGGGTGGGTGAGTCCAGAACTAGTTTGAGGATAAAGGGGTAAACCTTTCAGGACTGAGGTGAGGAGAAACGTCTTCACCCGGAAAGTGCAGGATGTAGTGTGACAGAGTTTGAGAGAGTTAGAATTAAGTTTTCGAAGCAGAGAACGAGAGTAAAAGATAGAACTGGAAGGTGAGCAGGGCACAGGCTTGTAAGAGGTTGCCTCGCTCCTAGGCCTCGCTCCTAGGCCTCGCTCCAAGGCCTCGCTCCAAGGCCTCGCTCCAAGGCCTCGCTCCTAGGCCTCGCTCCAAGGCCTCGCTCCTAGGCCTCGCTCCAAGGCCTCGCTCCTAGGCCTCGCTCCAAGGCCTCGCTCCTAGGCCTCGCTCCAAGGCCTCGCTCCAAGGCCTCGCTCCTAGGCCTCGCTCCAAGGCCTCGCTCCAAGGCCTCGCTCCAAGGCCTCGCTCCAAGGCCATCACACAGTTTGTATAGAAATTACCCCTTGTTCCAAAGTACATATCTACTGTAGCAGCATGTAACTGCTCAGATAAAGTGGAATCATTGTACGGGAAGTGGCCGCAGATCGCCAGGAGGCCAGGGATACGAGCACGGCGAGCTGACATAAAAACGGGGCACAGAAATTGGCCTAAAAGCAAGGTATGCTGGGATTACTGCAGTCCAAATGTACCATTCTGCTTGGAGACAGGCTTTTGGGAAGATCCAAGCGCAGGCTTTCGACAGCCAGAGGTGCACCAGGACACATTAGCAAGTGTGAAAGGGCAGCTTCCTGACAAACACATCAGCGTAAGAAGTCTAAACAACACCAGGTTAAAGTCTGACATCACCACCAGGATACACGGGGCAGACGTCGGTCAGTAAAACAAAGACTGGGTGCGCATTCGAAGCTGAAACCAGACGTCCAGCAGACAAGGGCCCATCACTGAAACTCGTTCACACTCCCATCAACAATGGTGTGAAACTCATCAGAACAAAACACCCCATCGGTCAGATCCTCGGAACATGCCGGAAGATAACCAGAAAGGTTTACGAACCCTGCGCTGGCAGGGTTTGACCCTCCCCCCCCTCCCCTCCAACTAGAGAGGGGGAAACAGAGAGTCAGAAAGAGACAGAGAGAGAGAGAGACACACAGAGAGGGAGAGAGACAAACAGAGGGGGAGGGGGAGACAGAGAGAGACAGAGGGAGAGAGAGAGACAGAGGGAGAGAGAGACAAACAGACAGAGAGAGAGACAGAGAGAGAGAGAAAGACAGAGAGAGAGACAGTGAGAGAGAGAGAGGGAGAGAGAGAGAGAGACAGAGGGAGAGAGAGAGAGAGAGAGAGACAGAGAGAGAAAGGCACAGAGAGACAGACGGGGAGACAGACAGGGAGACAGACAAAGAGACAGACAAAGAGACGAGAGACACAGAGAGACGAGAGACACAGAGAGACGAGAGACACAGAGAGACGAGAGACACAGAGAGACAGAGTTAGAGCGAATGTTTAAAGCTTATTTATTAGTGTCGCAAGTCGGCTTACATTGGCACAACAATAAAGTTACTGTGAAAATCCCCGAGTCCAGTGGATCCCTGGCGGTGTGAAGCAGCAGTGTTAACCACAGTGCCACCATGTCAAACAGGGACAGAGAGGGGCGGGGGGGGGAGGGGTCGGAGAGGCGGGGGGGGGGGGGGGGGGGGACAGAGAGGCGGGGGGGGGGACGGAGAGGCGGGGGGGGGACGGAGAGGCGGGGGGGGGACGGAGAGGCTGGGGGGGGACGGAGAGGCGGGGGGGGACGGAGAGGTGGGGGGGGGGACGGAGAGGTGGGGGGGGTCGGAGAGGCGGGGGGGGACGGAGAGGCGGGGGACGGAGAGGTGGGGGGGACACGGAGAGGCGGGGGACGGAGAGGCGGGGGGGGACGGAGAGGCGGGGGGGACGGAGAGGCGGGGGGGGGACGGAGAGGCGGGGGGGGGGACGGAGAGGCGGGGGGGGACGGAGAGGTGGCGGGGGGACGGAGAGGTGGCGGGGGGACGGAGAGGTGGCGGGGGGACGGAGAGGCAGGGGGGACGGAGAGGCGGGGGGTGATGGAGAGGCGGTGGGGACGGAGAGGTGGGGGGGGGACGGAGAGGTGGGGGATTGATAGGTAAAGGGATCTGGGTGTACAGGTGCACAGGTCACTGAAGGTGGCAATGCAGGTGGAGAAGGTAGTCAAGAAGGCAGACGGCATGCTTGCCTTCATTGGCCAGGGCATTGAGTTTAAAAATTGGCAAGTCATATTGCAGCTTTATAGAACCTTAGTTAGGCCACACTTGGAATATAGTGTTAAATTCTGGTCGCCACACTACCAGAAGGATGTGGGGGCTTTGGAGAGGGCACAGAAAAGATTTACCAGGATGTTGCCTGGTATGGAGGGCATTAGCTATGAGGAGAGGTTGGAGAACACAAGAACATAAGAAATAGGAGGAGTAGGCCATCTGGCCCTTCGAGCCTGCCCCGCCATTCAACAAGATCATGGCTGATCTGAAGCGAATCAGTTCCACTTCCCCGCCTGCTCCCCATAACCCCTAATTCCCTTATCGATCAGAAAACTATCTACCCGTGATTTAAACATATTCAACGAGGAAGCCTCCACCACTTCAATGGGCAGAGAATTCCAGAGATTCACCACCCTCTGAGAGAAGAAGTTCCCCCTCAACTCTGTTCTGAACCGGCCCCCCCTTATTTTGAGGCTGTGCCCTCTAGTTCTGGTTTCCCTTCTAAGTGGAAAGAATCTCTCCACCTCTACCCTATCCAGCCCCTTCATTATCTTATATGTCTCTATAAGATCACCCCTCATCCTTCTAAACTCCAACGAGTACAGACCCAATCTGTTTAATCTCTCCTCATAAGCCACACCCCTCATCTCCGGTATCAACCTGGTGAACCTTCTCTGCACTCCCTCCAAGGCCAATATATCCTTTCGCAAATAAGGGGACCAAAACTGCACACAGTACTCCAGTTGCGGCCTCACCAGTGCCTTGTACAGTTGCAGCAAGACCTCCCTGCTTTTATATTCTATCCCCCTCGCGATAAAGGCCAACATTCCATTCGCCTTCTTGATCACCTGCTGCACCTGCAGACTGAGTTTTTGCGATTCGTGCACAAGGACCCCCAGGTCCCTCTGCACAGTCGCACAATGTAATTTTTCTCCATTTAAATAATATTCCAATTTACTATTATTTCTTCCAAAGTGGATAACCTCCAACGTTATATTCCATCTGCCAGATCCTCGCCCACTCGCTCAGCCTATCCAAATCTCTCTGCAGACTTTCCGCGTCCTCCACGCAATTCGCTTTCCCACTCACCTTCGTGTCATCAGCAAACTTGAATACCCTACATTCAGTCCCCTCCTCCAGATCATCTATGTAAATGGTAAACAATTGAGGCCCCAGTACCGATCCCTGCGGCACGCCACTGGTCACCAACTGCCAACCAGAAAAGCACCCATTTATCCCAACTCTCTGCTTCCTGTTCGATAGCCTATCCCCAATCCACGCCAACAGCTTACCCCTAACTCCGTGTACCCCAATCTTCTGCAGCAACCTTTTGTGAGGCACCTTATCGAACGCCTTCTGGAAATCTAAAAACACCACATCCACCGGTTCCCCTCTGTCAACCGCACTGGTGACATCTTCATAAAAGTCCAGTAGATTCGTCAAACACGACTTTCCCTTCATGAATCCATGCTGCGTCTGCTTGATCGAACCATTCTTATTCAGGTGCTCTGTTATTTCCTCTTTAAGACTGGATTCTAGCATCTTCCCAACTACGGACATTAAGCTAACCGGCCTGTAGTTACCCGCCTTTTGTCTACTTCCTTTTTTAAACAGCGGCGTAACAGTAGCTGTTTTCCAGTCAGCCGGCACTACCCCAGAGTCCAGCGAATTTTGATAAATTACTACTAATGCATCTGCTATTACCTCAGCCATTTCTTTCAGTACCCTGGGATGCATTCCATCCGGGCCCGGGGACTTGTCTACCTTCAGTCCTTGGAGAAACTTGGTTTGTTCTCACTGGAACGACGAAGGTTGAGGGGACGACCTGATAGAAGTCTACAAGATTATGAGAGGCATGGACAGAGTGGATAGTCAGAAGCTTTTTCCCAGGGTGGAAGAGTCAATTACTAGGGGGCATAGGTTTAAGGTGCGAGGGGCAAGGTTTAAAGGAGATGTATGAGGCAGGTATTTTACCCAGAGGGTGGTGGGTGCCTGGAACTCGCTGCCGGGGGAGGTAGTGGAAGCAGATACGATCGTGACTTTTAAGGGGCGTTTTGACAAATGCATGAATAGGATGGGAATGGAGGGATATGGTCCCCGGAAGGGTAGGGGATTTTAGTTAAGTTGGGCAGTTTGGTCGGTGCAGGCTTGGAAGGCCGAAGGGCCTGTTCCTGTGGTGTAGTTTTCTTTGTTCAAATGCAGCTTATAGTTACCACACAATACAAGGCAGATGAGCATGTCTGGGAAACATATTTTCCTGGCCCAACAAAGATAAACTGCCTTTACGAAGATTTGTGCACTCATTTAGGTTTGTTAGATATTAAACTGGCCTCTCCACTGTGAGATGTTAAACTGGCTACTCGGCTCTGAGATGCGACAACGCCTTCTTGGTTCCTCTTTCTCTCTCTGTGTATCTGGTCTGTCTACATCTCTCCCGTTCTGACTCTCAAAATTAGCACCTCTTTATCTCTACTAATCTCTCAGTCATCTGATGACAGGGCTATTTACACCCGAATCTGTCTCGATGTCTGTTAATCTCGTTACTGGGAAAGGTCACATCCCATCGTCCCCTTTGAATGCTGGCTATTGTTGTCGCGACACAGGTTTGTACCTGTTGCTAGGCAGATCATATCCTCATCATTCATAGAATCCCTGCGGTGCAAGAGGCCATTCAAGTCTGCACAGACCACACTCCCACTCAGGTCCGATCCCCTCAACCCATCTATTTACCCCGCTAATCCCACTGACACTAAGGGTCAATTTAGTATGGCCAATCCACCTAACCTGTACATCTTTGGACTGTGGGAGAAAATCGGAGCACCCAGAGGAAACCCACGCAGACATGGGGAGAATGTCCAAATTCCACACAGTCACCCAAGGCCAGAATTGAACCCAGGTCCCTGGTGCTGTGAGGCAGCAGTGCTAACCACCGTGCCGCCCATGTTAAATTCTTGTTCTTGCTGTTACGAGGCAGGTCCATGACAAACTGCACTATCTGAGAAACTACAGACCCAAGAGCCTGCCATCAGTAGCAGGGAACATGTTTGAATCTATTATAAAAGATGTGGTAACTAGGCTGATGATACAAAGATTGGAGGTGTAGTGGACTGTGAGGAAGGTTTTCAAAGCTTGCAGAGGGATTTGGACCAACTAGAAAAATGGGCTGAAAAATGGCAAATGGAATTTAATGCAGACAAGTGTGAGATATTGCACTTTGGAAGGACAAACCAAAGTAGAACGTACAGGGTAAATGGTAGGACTCTGAAGAGTGCAGTTGAACAGAGGGATCTGGGACTACAGGTACAGAATTCCCTAAAAGTGACGTCACAGGTGGATAGGGTCGTAAAGAGTGCCTTTGGTACATTGGCCTTTACAAATCGGAGTATCGAGTATAAAAGTTGGAGTGTTATGGTAAGGTTATATAAGGCATTGGTGAGGCCGAATTTAGAGTATTGTGTACAGTTTTGGTCACCTAGTTACAGGAAGGATGTAAATAAGGTTGAAAGAGTGCAGAGAGGGTTCACAAGGATGTTGCCGGGACTTGAGAAGCTGAGTTACAGAGAGAGATTGAATAGGTTGGGACTTTATTCCCTGGAGCGTAGAAGAATGAGGGGAGATTTGATAAAGGTGTATAAAATTATGATGGGTATAGATAGAGTGAATGCGAGCAGGCTTTTTCCACTGAGGCTAGGGGAGAAAAAAAACCAGAGGACATGGGTTGAGGGTGAGGGGGGAAAAGTTTAAAGGGAATATTAGGGGGGGCTTCTTCACGCAGAGAGTGGTGGGAGTGTGGAATGAGCTGCCGGATAAAGTGGTAAATGCGAGGTCACTTTTAACATTTAAGAAAAACTTGGACGGGTTCATGGATGAGAGGGGTGTGGAGGGATATGGTCCAAGTGCAGGTCAGTGGGACTAGGCATAAAATGGTTCGGCACAGACAGGAAGGGCCAAAAGGCCTGTTTCTGAGCTGTAATTTTCTATGGTTCTCGACATAGAATCACAAATAGTAGGAATGGAAAAAGTCAACATGGATTTTTAAAAATTTAATCGATGGGATGTGGGGCATCGTTGACTAGGCCAGCATTCATTGCCCATTGAGAAGGTGGTGGTGAGCCGCCATCTTGAATTGCTGCACTCGGTTTGATGTAGATACACCCACAATGCTGCTGGGCAGGGAATTCCAGGATTTTGACCCAGCGACTACGAAGGAATAGCAATATATTTCCAAGTCAGGACGGTGAGTGGCTCGGAGGGGAACTTGCAGGCGGTGGTGTTCCCCAGTTATCTGCTGCCCTTGTCCTGTTAGTGGTCGTGGGTTTGGAAGGTGCTGTCTAAGGATGAGTTGCTGCAGTGCATCTTGTAGATGGTACACACTGCTGCTACTGAGCGTCGGTGGTGGAGGGAGTGAGTGTTTGTGGATGGGGTGCCAATCAAGCGGGGCTGCTTTGTCCTGGATGGTGTCGAGCTTCTTGAGTGTTGTTGGAGCCGCACCCATCCAGGCAAGTGGGGAGTATTCCATCACACTCCTGACTTTTATGAAAAGAAAATCATGTTTGACAAACCAGTTGGGAATTGTTTTTAAGAGGATGTCACTCTCAGAATAGATTTTGGAGAACCCAGTGGATGAGGTGTGCATGGATTTTCAGAAGGCTTTCGATAAGGCCCCACACTGCAGGTTAATAAACAGAATTAGAGCACAAGATTGGGGGATAATAATCTAGTCTGGATTGACAGTTGGTGAACGGACAGAACACAATGACATTACCAAAGATGTGCGGGCTAGGTGGATTGGCCATGCTAAATTGCCTCTTGGTGTCCAAAGATGTGTAGGTTAGGTGGATTGGCCATGCTAAATTGCCCCTTAATGTCCTCAGGTGTGTAGATTAGGGAGATTAGCAGGATAGGTGTGTGGGGTGACGGAGATTGGGCCTGGTGGTGTGCTCTGTTTGAGAGTCGGTGCAGACTCGATGGGCCGAATGGCCTCCTTCTGCACCGTAGGGATTCCACGCTTCTACACTGGTCCAGTATCTGGAGGGAGAAAATCGTTTTATCACTTGGGTTATTCTTTGCAATCTGTGAGGAGAGACTGAGTAGACTGGGGCTATACTCATTGGAATTCAGAAGAATGAGGGGAGATCTTATGGAAACATATAAGATTATGAAGGGAATAGATAAGATAGAAGCAGGGAAGTTGTTTCCACTGCCGGGTGAAACTAGAACTTGGGGGCATGGCCTCAAAATAAGGGGAAGCAGATTTAGGACTGAGTTGAGGAGGAACTTCTTCACACAAAGGGTTTTGAATCTGTGGAATTCCCTGCCCAGTGAAGCAGTTGAGGCTACCTCACTGAATGTTTTTAAGGCCAGGATAGATACATTTTTGAACAGTAAAAGAATTAAGGGTTATGGTGAGCGGGCGGGTAAGTGGAGCTGAGTCCACGAAAAGATCAGCCATGATCTTGTTGAATGGAGGAGCAGGCTCGAGGGGCCAGATGGCCTACTCCTGCTCCTAGTTCTTGTGTGACTGATTTTGATTGATTGACAATAAAGGCTGGAATCCAAAAGTAACAAAGAATTTTATTAGCTCTTGCACACTCAATAATAGGGCTATTTTCCCAGGACAGAACGTGGGCCCCAATTCCTGAGGTTCATGTAGGTAACAGACTCTGAAAGAAAACAGAAAATGTCACTCGCTTTTCCTCGCCGCTGAGAGTCAAAACATCTGTCAACCCCCATTCCTCTGGATTCGAGTCCTCGTCCCCGAAACCCCCCCCCCCCCCGCCTGCCACCTCACGCCTTGCATTTCCTACCGACGCAGAGAGAATTACATCCACCACAAACCTCACCAAAATGACCAGGGAAAGGAGAAACTGCAAATGTGATGAAAATTTACTGATCGCGGTGCAAGGGGGGGGCACCATGACTTCCCACTTTGAACAGCCATTTGGTGAAGGACAACAGGAATCATTCTTTACTTGGTCCTGATCTATTCGCAGAGTGAAACATTATGGGTCTCTCGCTGCTAACTCTGCTACCCTCTGCCAGGGTCAAAAAGGGCATCTTTCTAACGCACTCAAATCATTGAATGACCTTTTATAGAACGTTGCCATTCAGCCCGCTGTGTCCGCACCAACTCTCTGACAGAACGTCTTCCCCAGGTTCACCACCCTGCCCTATCCCCGTAACCCCACACACCTATCCCGCTAATCCCCCGAAGCTGGACATCCTGGGACACTAAGGGGCAATTTAGCATGGCCAATCCCCCTAAACTAAACATGTTTGGACATTAAGGGACAATTTAGCATGGCTAATCCCCCTAACCTACACATCTTTGGACACTAAGAGACAATATAGCATGGTCAATCCACCTAACCTGCACATCTTTGGACACTAAGGGTTAATTTAGCATGGCCAATCCCCCTAACCTGCACATTTTTGGACACTAAGGGTTAATTTAGCATGGCCAATCCCCCTAACCTGCACATTTTTGGACACTAAGGATTAATTTAGCATGGCCAATCCACCTAACCTGCACATCTTGGGACTGTGCGAGGAAACCGGAGCACCTGGAGGAAACCCACGCAGACATGGGGAGGACGTGCAAACTCCACACGGACAGTGACCCTCGGAATCCAGCCCGGGTCCCTGGGTCTGTGAGGCAGCAGTGCGAACCACTGTGCCACCCTAAAATCCTTCTGCTTAATTCCTACAATTAACACCCAACAACCTTCTGCCCTCTTTTGCGTGGCCTCGGGAGGCTAGCATGTGCACAGCCTGCACAGGGACACTGGGTTTACAATGTAGCCCCCGGAGCAAACATCAGCCAGGGTTAGCGTTCCCGCTTTGGGATCGATTGATGCTTTAGACTCAAACTGTGGCCTTTTCTTCCCCAGTTTGTATCTATGATCACGGAATGCAAACCCCCGATGTGTAGCAGTTTAAATATCAGAGAACTCCAGCAGTGCTCTCCCCAGGGCCCTCTAGAATTGGAGCAAACCCTCTTTACTCATACACCAATCCCTTCATAACACAGGCAAACGCACCATTTGTCTTCCGAACTGCACACTCTCATCCTTTGCCTGAAGGAATCACGTCAGGAGTCAGTGTTCTCAAGTGGAGTTTGATCCCCCCCTCTGAGAATTACCGAAACACCCTAAGAGGGGTACCTCACCGTATAATCTGTAAAAGGTGTGTGTGAAGTGGTGCGACCTGCTCTTCAGCGACTCCTAGTGGTGAAATCAAAATAACTCCCTGACACTCTCTCTAAAATCAACACGTAACAATTTATTTATCTAACTAACTAGTGAGCAAATTAATTAAACTATTAACAAGCCGAATAAATCCCTTCTAACTATTAACTATTCCCGAATAAAACAAGATTCTAATGATCTGCTGTTCAAATAAATACAATCCCCACTTATTCACAAAAAACAGAATTTAGTCACTCGAGATTACAACCAGGTTTTGTGTCCTCTGGAATGTTCTGGGCCTTCTGTTGATTCCTCCGCCTGGAACTTCTTTCTTTGGTACCTTTGCTATCTGGATGGTGCTTTGAGCTGTGAGTTGCAGCAGATGCTCTCTCCTTTTGTCCCACTGCCCCCTCCTTCTTTTATACCAGTGATAACACATCAATATCCCCCACAATACCTTCAGTGGTTAGCACTGCTGCTTCACAGCTCCAGGGACCCGGGCTCGATTCCCGGCTCGGGTCACTGTCTGTGTGGAGTTTGCACATTCTCCTCGTGTCTGCGTGGGTTTCCTCCAGGTGCTCCTCCCACAGTCCAAAAGATGTGCGGGTTAGGTTGAGTTGGCCATGCTAAAATTGCCCCTTAGTGTCCTGAGATGGGTAGGTTAGAGGGATTAGCGGGTAAATGTGGAGGGATGTGGGAGCAGGGCCTGAGTGGAATTGTGATCGGTGCAGACTCGATGGGCCGAATGGCCTCTTTCTGCACTGTAGGGTTTCTATTCTATAATAGGATTGGTGCCAGGTTGTCAAAACCATCAAGTTTAAATTTAATAGGTTCTTGGTTTCTAAGTGCCGACTGCAAATTGATTGGCTAAATTCAAAAGTCTGTTGTCTTGGTCACAGTTCTGCTTGGCCTTTCGATATAAATGTTTCAGTTTGGGTACTCTGTGGACTTGCATTTTTTAAAACTCTCTCAGCACAGAAAAAGCACCACCTCCCCATGCAATGCTTTCTCCCCTGGTATTCGACAAACGCCAATCTACAATTACTCCACCCCACTTTGCAACAGTCAGCCATCAGGCGTGTTTCATCTTACCTCTCCGGGTCTCCCTTCATATCAGCTGTACTGCCCCACTGGCCACAAGAGGGGCTATCGTCCTGTATTTCATCAAGTGCTGGGACCCTTCCTCCAGGTCAACGGTGTACTCCCTGCAGAGGAAACCAGAAAGTCGAAGACTGAGAGAATCCCAGTGGTCACCGGACGCAGGCAAACCCCTGCTGACAGTTCAAACCCCAGGAACAGGAGCAGACCCCTTGACATTGGGAGGAGGGGGGGGGGGGGGGGGCATGGGGTAATATCACTTCACTTGCAATCCCGAGGCCCGGGCTAATGCTCAGGGGACACAGGTTCAATTCCCCCCATGGCTGGTGGATGGGTGGCACGGTGCTTAACACTGCTGCCTCACAGCACCAGAGACCCGGGTTCGATTCCCGGCTTGGGTCACTGTCTGTGCGGAGTCTGCACATTCTCCCCGTGTCTGCGTGGGTTTCCTCTGGGTGCTCTGGTTTCCTCCCACAGTCCAAAGATGTGTCGGTTAGGTGCATTGGCCATGCTAAATTCTCCCTCAGTGTACCCAAACAGGCGCCGGAGTGTGGCGACTGGGGGATTTTCATAGTAACTTCATCGCAGTGTTAAGGCAAGCCTACTTGTGACTTATAAAGAAACTTTAACTGGAATTAGATTAACGAATTTGGAATGGTAATCACCATGGCAAGTCATGTTGCAGCTTTGCAGAACCTTAGTTAGGCCACACTTGGAATATAGTGTTCAATTCTGGTCGCCACACTACCAGAAGGATGTGGAGGCTTTGGAGAGGGTACAGAAAAGATTTCCCAGGATGTTGCCTGGTATGGAGGGCATTAGCTATGAGGAGAGGTTGGAGAAACTTGGTTTGTTCTCACTGGACCGACGGAGGGGGCGACCTGATAGAAGTCTACAAGATTATGAGAGGCACGGACAGAGTGGATAGTCAGAAGCTTTTTCCCAGGGTGGAAGAGTCAATTACTCGGGGGCATAGGTTTAAGGTGCGAGGGGCAAGGTTGAAAGGAGATGTACAAGGCAGATTTTTTACACAGAGAGTAGTGGGTGCCTGGAACTCGATGCTGGGGGAGGGAGTGGAAGCAGATACGATAGTGACTTTTAAGGGGCATTTTGACAAATGCATGAATAGGATGGGAATAGAGGGATACGGTCCCTGGAAGGGTAGGGGGTTTTAGTTCAGTCGGGCAGCATGGTCAGTGCAGGCTTGGAGGGCCAAAGGGCCTGTTCCTGTGCTGTAATCTTCTTTGATCTTTGTTCACTTCAACTATCGTTGATCTGTTGTTAAAAACCCCATCTGGTTGACCAATGTCCTTTAGGGAAGGAAATCTGCTGTCCTTACCCAGTCTGGCCTACATGTGACTCCAGAGCCACAGCAATGTGGTTGACTCTCAACTGCCCTCTGAAATGGCCTAGCGAGTGACTCAGTTCGAGGGCGACTAGGGCTGGGTTACTGACGCTGGCCCAGACAGCGACGTCCACATCCCATCGAAGGGCCGAATGGCCTCCTCCTGCTTTTTAATGAAATGTACCAAACCATTTAAAATCAGTCATGCAAAAGCTCCATAGAGCTCCCTCCTTCCCCTCATGGTGTGTGTGTGTGTGTGTGTGTGTGTGTCAGGGGGAGGGGGCTCTGCGCTGCGAAGGAGACGTTAAACTCAAACCCTGGTTCTCCGAGGGTGGGGGTGTTGCTGCAGGAGCCGACGCACACATACAGGCCCCGTCCCGCCTCACCAAACCCTGCCGAACAGCAAGCCGCACCCCGCAAGGTGGCCAAAAATATACCCCCCTGCTCTCCCCCCTTACCTCTGCTCCTCCGTCTCCGGCTCCACGAGAACATTCTCCTGCCTGTCCTTCACCGTCAGGAAGACAAAGGAATCCAGGTTGGGCTTGGGAACTGAGCAGGGGAAGAGAAAACCAACAGGTCTGATTACAAACACAGGTACGCAAAACCTCACTGGGCCGTAGCCACAGAAGGAAAGGTTAACCTTGTCATTATTACATTAACAAGACTATCTTAGACATCTTTGGACATTAAGGGGCAATTTACCATGGCCAATCCATCTAACCTACAGTCCTTTGGACACTAAGGGGCAATTTAGCATGGCCAATCCACCTAACCTGCACATCTTTGGACACTAAAGGGCAATTTAGCATGGCCAATCCACCTAACCTACAGTTCTTTGGGCACTAAGGGGCAATTTAGCATGGCCAATCCATCTGACCGACAGTTCTTTGGATACTAAGGACCAATTTTGCATGGCCAATCCATCTAACCTACAGTCCTTTGGACACTAAGGGGCAAATTTAGCATGGCCAATCCACCGAACCTACAGTTCTTTGGACACTAAGGGGCAATTTAGCATGGCCAATCCACCTAACCTGCACATCTTTGGACACTAAGGGGCAATTTAACATGGCCAATCCATCTAACCTACACACCTTGGGATTGTGGGAGGAAACCCACGCAGACACGGGGAGAACGTGCAGACTCCGCACAACAGTGACCCAAGCTGGGAATTGAACCCGGGTCCCTGGCGCTGTGAGGCAGCAGTGCTAACCACTGTGCCGCCCCTGTGTTGAAGGGGAGAGTCTCAGTGGGCTCCCTGGGAGTGAGGAGATCCCGAAAGAGTTAACGCAGGATGGAAGGGGTCACTCATAAAAACAAATCATTTCCATGGAACTTACTACTTCCCACTGCGCATCATCACAGGTGAAGTATCTTCAATCGAGAATCGGCAACTGAGAGGCACTCACCAGCTTTTAAGAGGTCCACTGCTTGCAAGTTAGGAGGCATGTGTTTCAGGGCGAGGCTTTTCAGGTAGGCCTCACAGTTGGTCGTGTATCTGCAGAACAAAACAAAAAAAAAGCCCACTACAGCAGTTGAGGGGGGGCAACTGACAAGGAGTTGAGGCTAAGGGGTAAACCTTTTAGAACTGAGGTGAGGAGAAATTTCTTCACCCAGAGGGTGGTGAATGTGTGGAATTCACGACCACAGAAAGTTTTAGTGGAGGCCAAAACATTCTGATTTCAACTGGATATAGCTCTTGGGGCTAAAGGGATGGGGGGGGGGGGGGGGAGAGGGGAGGGGAATCAGGATATTCACAGAATAGTACAGTACCCTTCGGCCCATCGAGTCTGCATCGACACACGAAATGCCCTGACCTGCCCACCTAATCCCACTTGCCAGCACTGGGCCTGTAGCCTTGAATGTGATGATGTGCCAAGTACTCATCCAGGTACTTTTTAAAGGATGTGAGGCATCCCGCCTCCACCACCCTCCCAGGCAGCGCATTCAAGGCCCTCACCACCCTCTGGGTAAAAAAAGCTTTTCCTCAAATCCCCCCTAAACCTCCCACCCCTCATTTTTAACTTGTGTCCCCCTCGACCCTTGAACTAAGGGGAACAGCTGCGCCCTATCCACCCTGTCCATGCCCCTCATAATCCTGTACACCTCGATCAGGTCGCCCCTCAGTCTTCTCTGCTCCAGAGAAAACAACCCAAGCCTATCCAACCTCTCTTCATAACTTAAATGTTCCACCCCAGGCAGCATCCTGGTGAATCTCCTCTGAACCCCCTCCAGTGCGTTCACATCGAATATTGAATTCGATGATCAGCCATCGGAGCGGAGCAGGCTCGAAGGGCCGAATGGCCTCCTCTTGCTTCTAGTTTCCGTGTAACACATGCAGCTTGAGGCAAGTTAGGTTCCAGAGTGAGCCAGTAATCCCGTTTAGACCTCCGCAAATGTCCTATTCCTCGATCTACAATAACATGCTGTCGCCCCAACTGTCCTCCCGTCTGCCTATCGCTTCCATTTCTGTGGGGCAGGGAGTCACTGTTACCCGACTGCTTGCCTGACAGAGTATCTCTGTTCCAATCCCACACGATTACCCCCTTCCTCCTCCGGATATCTATCCCTTTCCTTCTCTGAGATTTTTAAAAATGGATTCTCCTTCCAACAGCGCAGGGCCAGCCCGGAGCCGAACCCCTCTGCGTTCAAAACCTCTCCCCACCTTCCCACTGATTTTCAGCTGAGCCAAGAGCTGGTGGGAATGGCTCTTATGTCTATTCAAAAGGACTCATCAGATCACAGATTTACCCTTCCCTGCCTGGCGATAACAGCCCCGCGTAACAAAGATTTCTCTGCACACCCGCCCCGCTTTGAGCCTTGACAGAGAGAGCCGCAAGCTTGAACTCACAGGAGGAGGCCATTCGGCCCCTCAATCCCGCTCCAAGACCGCAAGAAACTACAAAAGGTTATGAATGTCAATTTTTTTTTTTACACAGGGGTTGGTGGGTGCCTGGAACTCGCTGCCGGGGGAGATAGTGGAAGCGGATATGATAGTGAGTTTTAAGGGGCATCTGGACAAATACATGAATAGGATGGGAATAGAGGGATATGGTCCCCGGAAGGGTAGGGGGTTTTAGTTCAGTCGGGCAGCATGGTCGGTGCAGGCTTGGAGGGCCGAAGGGCCTGTACCTGTGCTGTAATTTTCTTCGTTCTTTTGTTAGCCCAATCCATCAGGCAAACCAGCCTCCCATCCATTGACTCTGTCTACACTTCCCACTGCCTCAGAAAAGCAGCCAGCATAATCAAGGACCCCACGCACCCCGAACACTCTCTCTTCCACCTTCTTCGGATAGTGATGGCTAACACGAGGGGACATAGCTTTAAATTGAGGGGTGATAGATATAGGACAGATGTTAGAGGTAGGTTCTTTACTCAGAGAGTAGTAAGGACGTGGAATGCCCTGCCTGCAGCAGTAGTGGACTCGCCAACATTAAGAGCATTCAAATGGTTATTGGATCAACATATGGATGATATTGGAATAGTGTAGATTAGAGGGGCTTTAGATTGGTTCCACTGGTCGGCGCGACATCGAGGGCCGAAGGGCCTGTACTGCGCTGTAATGTTCTATGTTCTTCCTTCAGGAAAAAGATACAAAAGTCTGAGGTCACGTACCAACCGACTCGAGAACAGCTTCTTCCCTGCTGCCGTCAGACTTTTGAATGGACCTACCTTGCATTAAGTTGATCTTTCTCTACACCCGAGCTATGACTGTAACACTACATTCTGCACTCTCTCCTTTCCTTCTCTATGAATGGTATGCTTTGTCTGTATAGCGTGCAAGAAACAATACTTTTCACTGTATGTTAATACATGTGACAATAATAAATCAAATCAAATCCACTATTCTCCTCAATTCTCGAGAAGCCTCAACCAACAGAAATCTATTAACCTCAATCCTGAAAGCCTGATCGAAGGGATCCTGAGAGATATCGCGACTGACAAGATGTACCCTGGCCTGACAGACTCCGATGTTCCCCATCACACTCACTCTTTTGCAAAGGCGAATTCCTGCGTAGACAAATATGAAGGCTCTGCTTCAAGACGGGACTTCTCCTTCTCCAAGATGTGAGGGAAGAACTTTTCGATCTAGAAATTCGAGGGATAAGAAGAAGAGACAGTGTATTTGGTCTAAGCACTTTAAAATTTAAAGCAAGTTCTCGGGTGAAAGGGTGACAAGTTTAAGAATCACATAAGCTGCAAGCTGCCTCTCAGTCTCACACTATGTGAAAAGCAGAGGTCTGGTTTACACCAGACCCAGGTAAGAATCAAGGACCATTTAATGGAATGATATGCAGCTACAGCTCACATTTGCCCATTAAAAGTTTAAAGTTTATTTATTAGTGTCACAAATAGGCTCACATTAACACCGCAATGAAGTTACTGTCAAAATCCCCCTAGTGGCCATACTCTGGCACCTGTTCGGGTTACACTGAGGGAGAATTTAACATGACCAATTCACCTAACCAGCACGTCTTTCGGACTGTGGGAGGAAACCGGAGCACCCGGAGGAAACCCACGCAGACACGGGGGAGAACGTGCAAACTCCACACAGACAGTGACCCAAGCCAGGCATCGAACCCGGATCCCCGGTGCTGTGAGGCAGCAGTGTTAACCACTGTGCCACCAGAAACAATGGAAAGGAGGACCCTATACCATTGGTCAGAGATCTGGCTATCATTTCTTGATGAGGTAACATGCATAAGTTATAATTGGACACTATACCCTAAAGTATGCATGATGTAACCTTAATCAATAACTGTGAGTGGATAGAGATAACTCCTATACTTTCATTGGTATATGCCAATTACTTGTATTCAAATGTATTTTGATAGTATAATTGTTTGTGCATTTCTGAATTCTGCACTGTTGGCTGGTCTTGAAGATTTACTCAGAGTTCTCTCGCTACAGTTGTCAATAAATCATCTTAAACCACTTTGTGCCTTTGTCTGGCTATTTGAGGGGAATGATATTTTGAACTGCAGAAGAAAAACATTGTGACGGCCCTGTAATATCACGCAAATCACTTCGATCAAAATGGGGGTCGGTTGCAGAGTGGTATTGTTCCTAGACTAGTAACTCAGATGCCAGGGTTGATGATTCAGAGATCGGAGTTCAAATCCCACCACCACATCTGGGGGAATTTAAATTTAATAAACAATCAGCAGTAAAATGAGAGTCTCATTATTGACTATCCTAGATTGTTGTAAAATCCTAGCTGGTTCAGTAATGTCCTTCAGGGAAAGAAATCTGCCGTCCTTACCTGGTCTGACCTACATGTGACTCCAGAGCCACAGCAATGGGGTGACTCATCTGCCCTGTGAAATGGCCGAACGAGACACTGAGTTGTAACACACTGCTGGAGAGAAAGCACCCACGTGATCGTTCGAGAAGGAAGCTGGCCACCATCTTCTCGAGGGCGGTTCAGGATGAGGAATAAATGCTGGCTCCGGCAATGTCATTTACATCCCAACGTAAGGAACCACTGAACATCCTCACCTCATAATGTTCAGTCACTGGCTCAGGCACTCTACAAATCAGAGAGGTGGACTTTGAGCTAACTCTGGGGCGGCACGGTGGCACAGTGGTTGGCGCTGCTGCCCCACAGCGCCAGGGGCCCGGGTTCGATTCCCGGCCTCGGGTCACTGTCTGTGCGGAGTCTGCACGTTCTCCCCGTGTCTGCGTGGGTTTCCTCCGGGTGCTCCGGTTTCCTCCCACAGTCCAAAGCTGTGCGGGTTAGGTGGATTGGCCATGCTAAATTGCCCCTTAGTGTCAGGGGGACGAGCTAGGGTTGTGGGGATAGGGCCCGAGTGGGATTGTGGTCGGTGCAGACTCGATGCGCTGAATGGCCTCCTTCTGCACTGTAGGATTCGATGATAATCCCTCTCACTCAGCTCCTACAGTGAACGAGGAAGGGAGATCAGTTAACTCTATCCACTCACAGTTATTGATTAAGGTTACATCATACATAAGGGTATAGTGTCTGATTATAACTTGTGCACGTTATATCATCAAGCAATGATAGCTCTATCTCTGGCAAATAGTATATCAACCTCCCTTTCCATTGTTCCTTGTTCTAATGGGCAAACATGATCTGCAGATCATTCCATTAAATGGTCCTTGACTCTTATCTGGGTCTGCTTTAATCCAGACCTGTGGTTTGCACACAACACAGAGCTTCCCTGTGTGAGGGAAGTGGAGAAAGGTTTCACCTCGAGGACTCCGAAGCGTGAATCCTGTACCTTTTGTAGTCGTGACCTCAAGTAGCTGCTGAGAATGTAGCGGATTCTCTCCATCTCCATCCGGTGAATGGTGACTTTTAGATCTCCCTTTCTCGCTCGCTGTAGATTCTGCTCCTGTGGATTGCATTAACATACACGCGCCTGGTGAAACTCTGGTCTCAGACTTACCAGCTCACAGTTATTTCATTTTAAATTTGTGCGTTGGCGTATGAGGAGAGATTGAACAGTTTAGGCCGATACTCTTTGGAATTTAGAAGAATGAGGGGAGATCAAATTGAGGTAATTTTCAGGTAAAGAACTAATGTTCAGTTAAGAGTTAAAGCTCATTAAAAGAGTTAAAGTCTTGCAACTGTTTAAGTTCATAGAAATCATAGAAACCCTACAGTGCAGAAGGAGGCCATTCGGCCCATCGAGTCTGCACCGACCACAATCCCACCCAGGCCCTACCCCCACATATTTTACCCGCTAATCCCTCTAACCTACGCATCTCAGGATTCTAAGGGGCAATTTTTAACTTGGTCAATCAACCTAACCCGCACATCTTTGGACTGTGGGAGGAAACCGGAGCACCCGGAGGAAACCCACGCAGACACGAGGAGAATGTGCAAACTCCACACAGACAGTGACCCGAGCCGGGAATCAAACCCAGGACCCTGGAGCTGTGAAGCAGCAGTGCTAACCACTGTGCTACCGTGCCGCCCCGAAGTTTGAGTTGGTACTTAGAGTGTTAAGTAAAGGAAGATTGTTAAGAGTATTAAGCGTTGACTCCTGTGTACAGTTCTGGTCACCCATAAGAACATAAGAAATAGGAGCAGGAGTAGGCCATCTGGCCCCTTGAGCCTGCCCCGCCATTCAATAAGATCATGGCTGATCTGAAGTGGATCAGTTCCACTTACCCGCCAGATCCCTATAACTCCTAATTCCCTTACCGATCAGGAATCCATCTATCCGTGATTTAAACATATTCAACGAGGTAGCCTCCACCACTTCAGTGGGCAGAGAATTCCAGAGATTCACCACCCTCTGAGAGAAGAAGTTCCTCCTCAACTCTGTCCTGAACTGACCCCCCTATATTTTGAGGCTGTGCCCTCTCGTTCTGGTTTCCTTTCTAAGTGGAAAGAATCTCTCCACCTCTACCCTATCCAGCCCCTTCATTATCTTATAGGTCTCTATAAGATCCCCCCTCAGCCTTCTAAATTCCAACGAATACAAACTATTCTAGAAAGGATATTATAGAAAGGATATTATTAAACTAGTAAGAGTGCAGAAAAGATTTACTTGGATGCTACCGGGACTTGATGGCTGTGTTATAAGAAGAGGCTGGATAGACTGGGACTTTTTTCCCTGGAGAGTAGGAAGCTTAGGGGTCTATAAAATAATGAGGGGCATCGATCAGCTAGATAGTCAATCTTTTCCCAAAGGTAGGGGAGTCTAAAACTAGAGGGCATAGGTTTGAAGGGAGAGATACAAAAGTGTCCAGAGGGGCAATTTTTTCACACAGAGGGTGGTGAGTGTCTGGAATGAGCTGCCAGAGGCAGTAGTAGAGGCGGGTACAATTTTGTCTTTTAAAAAGCGTTTAGACAGTTACATGGGTATGATGGGTATAGAGGGATATGGGCCAAATGCGGGCAATTGGGACTAGCTTAGAGGTTAAAAAAGGGGCGGGGGGAGAGAGTTAACGTCGAGTCTGATATGACTTCCTCAGAGCTGTCCGATGGTACTGCTCTCTGTCTGTCACCCAGCCAACTTTGCACCCACACTGCCACCATCCCTTTAATCCCACGGGCTTCACACTCGCTATCCAGTCTATTATGTGGTGCTTAATTAAATACCTTTCGAAAGCCCACCTACACATTAATGGCATTACTCTCATTAATCTTTGTTCGTTTATCAAACAACTCAAGGGCAATGAGTTGGGACATTACGTTACAGTCGCTGGTCAGGCCACACTTGGGAGTATTGTGTACAGTTTTGGTCAACCTGTTATAGGAAAGACTTTGATAAACTGGAAAGAGTGCAGTGAAGATTTCCGAGGATGTCGCCAGGACTAGTGGATCAGGGAGAGGTTGGCCAGGATAGGGTATTATTCCTTGGCTTTGCTGCACTGTTCATTCCCTATGGTTCAAGAGCCTGCGGACACAGGGAAATCAGCCAGTGGATGGAATCCCAGACAGCGATCTTTTGAACCACATTATGTTCAAGAAATAGCACACTGGGGAGAGAATAGAAACGTCATAGATTATCCCTACAGTGCAGGAGGAAGCCATTCAGCCCATCGAGTCTGCACCAACTCTCCAAAAGAGTATCTCACCCAGGACCTTAACTCCGCCCTATCCCCATAACCCCATGCATTTAGCATGGCCAATCCACCTAACCTGCACATCTTTGAACACTGAGGGGCAGTTTAGCATGGCCAATCCACCTAACCTGCACATCTTTGGACACTAAGGGGCAATTTAGCATGGCCAATCCACCTAACCTGCACATCTTTGGACACTAAGGGGCAATTTAGCATGGCCAATCCACCTAACCTGCACATCTTTGAACACTAAGGGGCAATTTAGCATGGCCAATCCCCTTAACCTACACATCTTTGGATACTAAGAGGCAATTTAGCATGGCCAATCCACCTAACCTACACATCTTTGGACAGAGGGGCAATTTAGCATGGCCAATCCACCTAACCTACACATCTTTGGACACTAAGGGGCAATTTAGCATGGCCAATCCCCCTAACCTACACATCTTTGGATACTAAGAGGCAATTTAGCATGGCCAATCCACCTAACCTACACATCTTTGGACAGAGGGGCAATTTAGCATGGCCAATCCACCTAACCTGCACATCTTTGGACACTAAGGGGCAATTTAGCATGGCCAATCCCCCTAACCTACACATCTTTGGATACTAAGAGGCAATTTAGCATGGCCAATCCACCTAACCTGCACATCTTTGGACACTGAGGGGCAATTTAGCATGGCCAATCCACCTAACCTACACATCTTTGGACACTAAGGGGCAATTTAGCATGGCCAATCCCCCTAACCTACACATCTTTGGACACTGAGGGGCAATTTAGCATGGCCAATCCACCTAACCTACACATCTTTAGACACTAAGGGGCAATTTAGCATGGCCAATCCATCGAATCTACACATCTTTGGAGTGTGGGAGGAATCCGGAGCACCCAGAGGAAACCCACGCAGACACGGGGAGAACTTGCAAACTCCAGACAGTCATCCGAGGCCGGAATTGAACCTGGGACCCTGACGCTGTGAGGCAGTAATGCTGACCACTGTGCTGCCCTTAAACGTTGCTGGAACAAGAGACACATTGACGAAGTTTTTCACCTTGCACTCATCAGGACAAGGCCAGGAATACCAAATTTCAAACAATCCTGAGTGCGCTAATAGCTGCACGAACAACCAGTTTCAAAGAATTTGCTGAGCTCATAAAGTGGCTCATTTACACTTGCTGGAAGCGAAATGCATTCATAGACAGGGATACATTCTCTGCAAGCAAAAGGGATCTGTTCAGGCCGTGTGACTTTTTTTGAATTACAAGGGAGCCTATTGCTTTTTCCATGACAATGCCTCAGCCGGAGTCAACTTGCCAACCAATCAGCATCCGTTTATTCTGTAGCGTAAATCATTGCGATTGTTTGAAATTTGGTATTCTTGTGCTTGTCCCGATGAGTGCAAGGCAGGAAAAATTGAACAACATATTCCTCTTTCCAGCAATGTTCAAGTTCTGTAACACTGCTAACTGTTTTAAAGTTTATTCATTGGTGTCACAAGTAGACATACATTAACACTGCAGTGAAGTTATTGTGAAAATCCCTTAGTCGCCACACTCCGGCGCCTGTTCGGGTTGCACTGAGGGAGAATTTAGCACCTAACCAGCGCGCCTTTTGGACTGAGAGAGGAAACCGGAGCACCTGGAGGAAACCCACGCAGACACGGGGAGAATGTGCAAACTCCGCACAGACAGTGACCCAAACCGGGATTCGAACCCGGGTCCCTGGTGCTGTTTTGAACAGTTAAAGGGTCATCGAGATATACAGCATGGAAACAGGCCCTTCGGCCCAACGCATCCATGCCGACCAGGTTTCCTAAACTGAACTGGTCTAATTTGCCTGCGTTTGGCCCATATCCCTCTAAACCTTTCCCATCCATGTATCTGTCCAAATGTCTTTTAAATGTTGTAATTGTACCCACCTCTTCCACCTCCCCTGGCAGCTCATTCCACACACGCACCACCCTCTGGGTGAAAGGGTTGCCCCTCGGGTCCCCTTTCCCCTCAAACCTGTCCCCTCTAGTTTTGGACTCCCTGGGGAAAAGACCTTGGCTATTCACCTTATCTACGCCCTTCATGGTTTTATATAAACCTTTATACGCTCACCCCTCAACCTCATGCGCTCCAGGGGAAAAATGTCCCAACCTGTCACGAATGAGGTGGGATCTCATGGAGACTTTTCAAATTCTAACAGGACTACACAGGGTGGATGCAGGGAGGATGTTCCCGATGGTGGGGGAGTCCAGAACCAGGGGTCACAGTCTGAGGATTCGGGGTAGACCATTTAGGACGGAGATGAGGAGATGTTTCTTCACCCAAAGAGTGGTGAGCCTGTGGGATTCATTACCACAGGAAGTAGTTGATGCCAAGACATTGAATGTATTCAAGAGGCGGCTGGATATAGCACTTGGGGTGAATGGGATCAAAGGTTATGGGGAGAAAGCAGGATTAGGCTATTGAGTTGGACGATCAGCCATGATCGTGATGAATGGCGGAGCAGGCTCGAAGGGCCTCCTCCGGTCTTCTCTGTTTCCACCCAGCCTCTCCTTATCATTCACATCTTCCAGTCCCAGTAACATGCTTATAAGTCTTGTTTGCACCCTTTCCAGTTTAATAACATCCTTCCGAAAGCAGGTTTGTTACCCGCACGGCACCAGGTTGTTACCATGTGATCCAGCTGTTCCATTACACACTCCACAATCTCCGACTTGTTTTCCAGGAGGTCAGGAGAAAACTTCTCATTCAGCCAGGCCTGTGGAGAGATGAAAGATAAGACGTGGATCAGCACAAGAACCAGACTCGGGTCAAATTACAATTAATGGGTAAACTAAAATTCCGACAGCTTTTAAAGTTTATTTATCAGTGTCACAAGTCGGCTCACATTAACACTGCAATGAAGTTACTGTGAAAATCCCTGAGTCGCCGCACTCCTGTTCGGCTACACGGAGGGAGGATTTAGCACCCTAACCAGCACGTCTTTCGGATTGTGGGAGGAAACCGGAGCACCCGGAGGAAACCCACGCAGACACGGGGGAGAATGTGCAAACTCCGCACAGACGGTGACCCAAGCCCGGGAATTGAACCCGGGGTCCCTGGCGCTGTGAGGCTAACCTGGCGCTAACCACTGCGCCACCCAGCGAACATCTGTGGCAGGCGATGGCCGAGTGGTTAGGCTATTAATCCAGAAACTCAGCTAATGTTCTGGGGGACCCGGGTTTGAATCCCGCCACGGCAGATGGTGGAATTTGAATTCAATAAAAAATATCTGGAATTAAGAATCTACTGATGACCATGAAACCATTGTCGATTGTCGGGAAAACCCCATCTGGTTCACTAATGTCCTTTAGGGAAGGAAATCTGCCGTCCTTACTTGGTCTGGCCTACATGTGACTCCAGAACCACAGCAATGTGGTTGAATCTTAAATACGCGGTGGAGATGCCAGCTTGGGCACAGTAAGAAGTCTCGTGATTCCAAATAAACCTGTTGGACTTTAACCTGGTGTTGTTAAAACTCTTACTGTGTTCACCCCAGTCCAACGCCGGCATCTCCACATCATAATAAATGCTGGCCAGCCAGTGACGCCCATGTCCCACGAATGAATTTTAAAAATATTCAAGTTCTTCAGGGCAGATCCTCATTGGTGGCTCTTACTCTACTCAACATGGCTCTCTGTGCCCTCTGCAAGCGGCCAAGGCTGAGTGAAGGGAGTCCGCTATCACATCCGGAGAGTAACCAGGGGCAGGCAATCAATGTTAGTGAGCAAGATTCCAGAGACATAACTCGCAGATAAATCTTTCAGCAAGTCTACGTGGGGGTCGATCTCAGCAACAAACAGTGGCAAAAAGAGAGGCATGTGTAGGGAGGGACACAATGACGGTGAAGGAACGGCCAAAATATTTCCAAGTCAGGATGGTTAGTGGCTTGGAGGGGAACTTGCGTTCCCATGTGTCTGCCCTTGTCCTTCTAGATGATAGAGGTCGCGGGTTTGGAAGGTGCTGTCTAAGGGTGAGTTGCTGCAGTGCATCTTGTAGATGGTCCACACTGCTGCTACTGAGCGTCGGTGGTGGAGGGAGTGAGTGTTTGTGGATGGGGTGCCAATCAAGCGGGGCTGCTTTGTCCTGGATGGTGTCGAGCTTCTTGAGTGTTGTTGGAGCTGCACCATCCAGGCAAGTGGGGAGTATTCCCTCACACTCCTGACTTGTGTCTTGTAGATGGTGGACAGGCTTTGGGGAGTCAGGAGGTGAGTTACTCGCCGCAGTATTCCTCGCCTCTGACCTGCTCCGGGAGACACAGTATTTACATGGCTGGCTCCAGCCAGAAACTCAGCGGTAATCCCCAAGATTGTTGTATTACTGAGCAGTGGGCAATGCAGTATGGAATGCTCCCCAACATCGTGCCTAAAGGGGGGGAGGGGGGGTATTTCCACCGCCACATCACAAGGTTATGAATTCGGGTCTCTCGCTCTGGGCAGAAATCCTGGCTGACTCTCCCGGAGAGTTGAAACCAGACGTTGAGGCAAGTCTGCCCCCTGGACGGTGGGTGAGGGACTCCCGATGCAGCCCCCTGGGGAGAGCGGTGGGTATTTAGGGACCCGTCCCCCCCAGTGCCCAATGGGCAGTGCCACCCCCTGGGGAGAGCGGTGGGTGTTCAGGGACCCCCCGGTGCCCAGTGCAGCTCCCTGAGGAGAGGGGTGGGTGTTCAGGGACCCCCCAGTGCCGCCCCCTGGGGAGAGCGGTGGGTGTTCAGGGACCCCCCAGTGCCGACCCCTGGGGAGGGCGGTGGGTGTTCAGGGACCCCCCAGTGCCGCTCCCTGGGGAGGGCGGTGGGTGTTCAGGGACCCCCCGGTGCCCAGTGCCACCCCCTGGGGAGGGCAGTGGGTGTTCAGGGACCCCCCCCGGTGCCCAGTGCCGCCCCCTGGGGAGGGCGGTGGGTGTTCAGGGACCCCCCCGGTGCCCAGTGCAGACCCCTGGGGAGGGCGGTGGGTGTTCAGGGACCCCCCCGGTGCCCAGTGCAGCCCCCTGGGGAGGGCAGTGGGTGTTCAGGGACCCCCCGGTGCCATCCCCTGGGGAGGGCAGTGGGTGTTCAGGGACCCCACGGTGCCCAGTGCCGCTCCCTGGGGAGGGCGGTGGGTGTTCAGGGACCCCACGGTGCCCAGTGCCGCTCCCTGGGGAGGGCGGTGGGTGTTCAGGGACCTCCCGGTGCCACCCCCTGGGGAGGGCGGTGGGTGTTCAGGGACCCCCCGGTGCCACCCCCTGGGGAGGGCGGTGGGTGTTCAGGGACCGCCCCCTGTGGGGAGATTCTCTCTCTCTGGGGATCTTGGCCAATGTTTATCCGGGGGGGGCCCCCCCGGTGGGGGTCACGTGTCTCCTTGCTTGTGGGATCTTGCTGTGTACTCGGGGTCCTTCACCTCCTCCAGTTTGGCGATTAGCTGAGCCGGGGTCAGTATCTCCTCCTCCTCCTCCTCCTCCCGGCTCTCCGGGAACAGCTGAGTGTCCCCCCGCTCCTCCTCCTCCTCCCCCTGCGCGGCCATTCTCCCCCTTAAGCCAAGAGCGGGGCCAAACTTCCCGCCCGCAGGGCCGCCGCCAGGCACGGCGTCTGGCGTCATCACGCCGGGGCCCGCCTGACGTCACCGCGCACGGTCATCGCGCCGCCCTCTGCGACGTCACCACGCACAGCGTCCCTCCTGACGTCATGGGTTTTCACCCTTCTGTGACATCACCACGCGCCGCGTCCCACCCGACCGTCTTCGCCGGCCCTTCTATGACGTCACCACGCACAGCGTCCGTCGTCACCGCGCCGCCCTCCAAACTGACGTCGGCGCTCTCCCTCCCCTATGACGTCAACGCGCCTCACTCTCCCTCTCGCTCCCTACTGACGTCAACGCGCTGCTCTCCCGCCTGACGTCACCTAGCCGCCCCCTCTCCCGCCCTCTCCTTATCCACCGTTGTGACCATATGGAACGTCGCCATCTTTCTTCCAGGCGGTAGCAGCTTGCCAGCATGGTTGGCTCAGTTTGCAAACCTCTTTGTTTTCCATCAATCACCGCTCCCATTTCATGTCATTCGCCTCCAGTTTGTTCTATTTACGATCTGTAAACTCTTTATCCCGCAGCAAAAAGATTGCATCGTGATCAATTTGTCATGCAAACTCTTTTTTAATTATACATTAAAATGTGTGGGGGGAAAAATATCCTCAAAAAGTAACCAGTTCCCTGCAATTTCCCGGTCAGGACCTGGCTGAACCCTTGTTTAAGTTGTTCAGGGTTGCAACATTTGACCAGGGCTCCCCGCACTCTGCTGCTCATCCCCTCCCCTCAATCCCAGAATCAGGATAAGGTTCCCCTTGTCCTCACTTTTCACCCCTCCAGCCTCTGTATTCAAAGGATCATCCTCCGCCATTTCCAGCACGATGCCACTACTCAACACATCTTCCCCTCACTCCTCCTGTCAGCATTCCGCAGGGACCGTTCCCTCCGGGACACCGTGATCCACTCCTCCATCACACCCAACACCTCACCCCCTGTCCATGGCACCTTCCCATGCAATTGTTATGGGCGGCACGGTAGCACAGTGGTTAGCACCGCTGTCTTACAGCGCCAGAGACCCGGCTTCAATTCCCAGCTCAGGTGACTGTGTGGCGTTTGCTCATTCGCCCCGTGTCTGCGTGGGTTTCCTCCAGGTGCTCCGGTTTCCTCGCACTGTCCAAAGATAGAGTCATAGAGGTTTACAGCATGGAAACAGGCCCTTCGGCCCAACTTGTCCATGCCGCCCCTTTTATTATTCCCTAAGCTGGTCCCAATTGCCTGTGTTTGGCCTATAAGCCTCGGTACCCATGTAACTGTCTAAACGCTTTTTATAAGGCAAAATTGTACCCGCCTCTACTACTACCTCTGGCAGCTCGTTCCAGACACTCACCACCCTGTGTGTGAAAAAATTGCCTCTTTGGACCCTTTTGTATCTCTACCCTCTCACCTTAAACCTATGCCCTCTAGTTTTAGGCTCCCCTACCTTTGGGAAAAGATATTGACTATCTAACTGATCTATGCCCCTCATTATTTTATAGACCTCTGTAAGATCAACCCTCAGCCTCCTACGTTCCAGGGAAAAAAGTCCCAGTCTATCAAGCCTCTCCTTATCACTCAGGTCCTGGTAGCATCCTAGTAAATCTTTTCTGCACTCCTTCTAGTTTAATAATATCCTTTCTATAATGGGGTGACCAGAACTGTACACAGTATTCCAAGTGTGGCCTTACCAATGTCTTGTACAACTTCAACAAGACATCCCAACTCCTGTATTCAATGTTCTGACCAATGAAACCAAGCGTGCTGAATGCCTTCTTCACCACTCTGTCCACCTGTGACTCCACTTTCAAGGAGCTATGAACCTGTACCCCTAGATCTCTTTGTTCTGTAACTCTCCCCAACGCCCTACCATTAACTGAGTAAGTCCTGCCCTGGTTTGATCGACCAAAATGCATCACCTCGCATTTATCTAAATTAAACTCCATCTGCCATTCGCCAGCCCACTGGCCCAATTGATCAAGATCCCATTGCAATCCGAGATAACTTTCTTCACTGTCCACTATGCCACCAATCTTGGTGTCATCTGCAAACTTACTAACCATGCCTCCTATATTCTCATTTAAATCATTAATATAAATAACAAATAACACTGGACCCAGCACTGATCCCTGAGGCACACCGCTGGTCACAGGCCTCCAGTTTGAAAAACAACCCTCCACAACCACCCTCTGTCTTCTGTCATCAAGCCAATTTTGTATCCATTTAGATACCTCCCCCTGGATCCCGTGAGATTTAACCTTATACAACAACCTACCATGCAGTACCTTGTCAAAGGCCTTGCTAAAGACCATGCAGACAACATCAACTGCACTGCCCTCATCTACCTTCTTGGTTACCTCTTCAAAAAACTCAATCAAATTTGTGAGACATGATTTTCCACTCACAAAGCCACGCTGATTGTCCCTAGTCAGTCCTTGCATGTCTAAATGCCTGTAGATCCTGTCTCTCAAAATACCTTCTAACAACTTACCCACCACAGATGTGAGGCTCACCGGCCTGTAGTTCCCAGGCTTTTCCCTGCAACCCTTCTTAGAAATCATAGAAACCCTACAGTGCAGAAGGAGGCCATTCGGCCCATCGAGTCTGCACCGACCACAATCCCACCCAGGCCTTAGCCCCTCATATTTACCCACTAATCCCTCTAACCTACGCATCTCAGGACTCTAAGGGGCAATTTTTAACCTGGCCAATCAACCTAACCCGCACATCTTTGGACTGTGGGAGGAAACCGGAGCACCCGGAGGAAACCCACGCAGACACGAGGAGAATGTGCAAACTCCACACAGACAGTGACCCGAGCCGGGAATCGAACCCGGGACCCTGGAGCTGTGAAGCAGCAGGGCTAACCACTGTGCTACCGTGCCGCCCTGTTCTTCAACAAAGGCACAACATTTTCCACCCTCCAATCTTCAGGCATCTCACCTGTGACTATCGATGATTCAAATACCTCTGCTAGGGGACCCGCAATTTCCTCCCTAGCCTCCCACAGTGTCCTAGGATGCACTTCGTCAGGTCCCGGGGATTTATCTATCTTGATGCGCTTTAAGACTTCCAGCACCACCTTCTCTGTTATATGTACACTCCTCAAGACGTCACTATTTATTTCCCCAAGTTCCCGAACATTCATGCTTTTCCCAACAGTGAATACTGATGAGAAATATTCGTTTAGGATCTCACCCATCGCTTGTGGATCCGCAAATAGATGACTTTGTTGATTCGTAAGAGGCCCTACTCTCTCCCTAGTTACTCTTTTGCCCTTTATGTATTTGTTGAAGCTCTTTGGATTCTCCTTTGCCTTAGAACATAGAACATAGAAAAGCTACAGCACAAACAGGCCCTTCGGCCCACAAGTTGCGCCGAACAATTTCCTTACCTTCTAGGCTCGTCTATAACCCTCTATCTTACTAACCTCCATGAACCTATCCAAAAGTCTCTTAAAAGATTCAATCGAATCCGCTTCCACCACCACTACCGGCAGCCGATTCCACGCACCCACCATCCTCTGAGTGAAAAACTTACCCCGAACATCTCCTCTATACCTACACCCCAGCACCCTAAACCTGTAGCCCCTCGTGACAACGATTTCAGCCCTGGGTAAAAGCCTCTGAGATCCACTCTATCAATACCTCTCAACATCTTATACACCTCTATCAGGTCACCTCTTATCCTTTGCCTCTCCAAGGAGAATAGACCTCGCTCTCTCAACCTATCCTCATAAGGCGTACCACTTAATCCCGGCAACATCCTCGTAAATCTCCTCTGCACCTGTTCTATGGCTTCCACATCCTTTCTGTAATGAGGCGACCAGAACTGGGCACAGTACTCCAGGTGGGGTCTGACCAGGGTCCTATACAGCTGCAGCATTATCTCCCGATTTCTAAACTCAATTCCTCTATTGATGAAGGCCAGTAATCCATAGCCTTCTTAACCACAGCCTCTACCTGCGACGCCGCTTTGAGCGTCCTATGAACCTGGACCCCAAGATCCCTCTGTTCTTCCACACTGCCAAGCGTCTTACCCTTAATATTATATTCTTCCAACCTATTCGACCTGCCAAAATGAACCACCACACACTTATCTGGGTCTGCCAAAACAATCTCGTGACCCCTTTTTTGCCCTCCTGATTTCTTTCTTAACTCCATTCCTACACCCGCTATACTTTTCAAGTTTCCACTTGATCCCAGCTGCCGATGCATGTCATGTACCTCCTTCTTCTTCTTGACCAGGGCCTCAATATCCCGAGTCATCCAGGGTTCACACTTCTACCAGCCTTGCCCTTCACTCCAAGAGGAATCTGCTTACCCTGAAACCTGATTAACACACTTTTGAAAGCCTCCCACTTACCAGACGTCCCTTTGCCTCCCCACAGACTCCCCCAATTAACTTTTGAAAGTTCCTGCCTGAGACCATCAAAATTGGCCTTGCCCCAATTTAGAATGTTAACTTTTGGGCCAGACCTATCATTCTCCATAGCTATCTTAAAACTAATAGAATTATGGTCATTGGTCCCAAAATGATCCCTCGCTAACACTTCTGTCACCTGCCCTTCCTTATTTCCCAAGAGGAGGTCATGTTTTGCCCAAGTTTGCTAAATTAACCTGAGTGTCAGGTGGATTAGCAGGGTAAATATGAGGGGTTATGGGAATAGAGCTTAGGTGGGATTGTGGTTGGTGCAGACCTGATGGGCCGAATGGCCTCCCTCTTTACCTCCTCCCTGACCATCCCAGGGCCCGATCCCTCTTTTCAGGTGAAGCAGTGCTTCTGACGCACGTCCTTTAATCTGGTCTATCGCATTCGCTGCTCCCAGTGTGTTCTACTCTACATCGGAGAGACCAAACGCAGACCGGGTGACCGCTTTGCAGAACGCCTTCGATCCGTTCGTAAGGGGGAGCCAGACCTTCCTGTCGCTGGCCACTTCAACACACCACCCTGCTCTCCTGTCCACATGTCCATCCTTGGCCTTTTGCAATGTTCTAGCGAACCCCAACCCAAACTGGTGGAACAACACCTCATCTTCCGATTGGGCATTTTACAGCCTTCTGGACTGAACGTTGGACAGGATTTTCCGGCCGCGATCTCCCCAAAACCGGATGATCCTGCCCGAGGTCAACGGCCCTTAGCATGGTCTGCCCCCCGCCTGCTACTTTCCCTTGGCGGGCAAGATGGGAAAATTCCCCCCATTGAGTTCAACAACTTCACAGCATGATCTCTCCTCCCCCTCTGCTCCATCTCCATTTATTTTATTTCATTTCTTCTTTACACCATATTCATCCATTTTTATTACTTTATATTCCTTTTTTTCCACTTCTAACATTTCGCTTCCCATCTTGTTCACCTCCCCCCCCCTCCCATCCCCACGCTACTTTGCCCACTGCCGCGTTCCTCCACTCTGCACCTTTGTTCTTCCATTCACACGTTCCGATCTCATAATGGACGCTGTTAGCACCATTCTCAGTCTTAATCATCACCATCTACATTCCCTTCGTCTTTCTGTCTGTGCCATTCTGATCAATTACAACCCTCCCCCCGTGTCGGCGTGGGTTCCCTCCGGGTGCTCCGGTTTCCTCCCACAGCGCAAAGATGTGCGGGTTAGGTGGATTGGCCATGCTAAATTGCCCCTTAGTGTCAGGGAGACTGGCTAGGATAAATACCTGGTGTTACGGGGATAGGATGGGAATGTTGTCGGTGCAGACGCAATGGGCCGAATGGCCTCTTTCTGCACTGGAGGGATTCTATGATTCTATAAGGGGATAGGATGGGATTGTTGTTGGTGTAGGCTCGATGGGCTAAATGGCCTCCTTCTGCACTGGAGGGAAACTATGATTCTGTAAGGGGATAGGATGGGATTGTTGTTGGTGCAGGCTCGATGGGCCAAATGGCCTCCATCTGCACTGTCAGGATTCTATGATGTTAGTTACTCCCTCAATACATTCAACTTGGTTAGACTCCCTTTGTAAGCGCATGCTGCCTCTCTCTGAACATCTCATTTATTCCATCCATTAGAACAAGTTAGATTGAATATCTTCTCCAATGGCTCCATCGTTTCACAAACCATCTCTTCCACTCCGTTACACGGACACAGGAAAACTTGCTTATTTGATCGATACGGCGTGCTGATTTTAAGTAGGTTTGCATTTTTGGGACAAGCCAAAACTCTCACGTCTGAAATTAGTCTCCAAGACCTTGAAATGAAAAATAGGGTGCTACAGAGAGAGGGCAGCGGAATAGTTACGAAAGTATATGGGGCACTTGCTTTTATCAGTCATGGCATAGATTATAAGAGCAATGTCGATTAGGAAGTGATTACACAAGAGGGGGTACAGAGGAGATTCACCAGGATTTTTTATTATTAATTCCTGGGACATGGGTGTCGCTGGCTGGCCAGCATTTATTGATGTGGAGATGCCGACATTGGACTGGGGTAAACACAGTAAGAAGTCTAACAACACCAGGTTAAAGTCCAACAGGTTTAAATCCAGGTTTAAACCTGTTGGACTTTAACCTGGTGTTGTTCGACTTCTTACAGCATTTATTGCCCATCCCTAGTTGCCCTTGGAGGGCAGTTGAGAGTCAACCACATTGCTGTGGCTCTGGAGTCACATGTAGGCCAGACCGGGTAAGGACGGCAGATTTCCTTTCCTAAAGGACATTAGTGAACCAGATGGGTTTTTCCGACAATGGTTTCATGGTCATCAGTAGATTCTTAATTCCCGATTTTTATTGAATTCAAATTCCACCATCTGCCGTGGCGGGATTCGAACACAGGTCCCCAGAACATGAGCTGAGTTTCTGGATTAATAGTCTAGCGATAATACCAGGAGGCCTCCTCAAATGTTGCTTGGGATGGAGCATTTGAGCTATAAGAAGAGACTGGATAGGCTTGGATTGTTTTCTCTAGAACAGAGAAGGCTGAGGGGCGCCATGATTGAGGTGTATAAGATTATGAGGAGGATGGACGGGGCGAATAGGGAGCAGCTGTTCCCTTGGGTTGAGGGGTCAGTCACGAGGGGCCACAGTTTTAGGGTGAGGGGCAGGAGATTCAGAGGGGATTCGAAAATAAATAAATTCACTCAGAGGGTGGTGGGAATCGGGAATGCACTGCCTGGGAAGGGAGTGGAGGTTGGAAACCTTACAACCTTTAAAAAATATTTGAATGAGCTCTTGAAATATCATAACATTCACGGATATGGGACAAGTGGTGGAAAATGGGAATCAGTGTAGATTTAGTGGTAGTTTTTAAAAGTTTATTTATGTCACAAATCGGCAGACATTAACACTGCAATGAAGTTACTGTGAAAATCCCCTAGTCACCACACTCCGGCGCCTGTACGGGTTCACTGAGGGAGAATCTAGCACTTGAAACATCAGAACATTCACGGGTATGGAAGAAGTGCTGGAAAATGGGATGAATGGAGTTATTGTCAGTGCAGACTTGAAAGGGCCGTAGGGCCTTTACTGAACTGTACGACTATGAGAAGACCAAAACCTAAACTTGTAACCGTTGTTACAAGTCGGATACTTCAGTGTGTTCTACGAAGCTCACCTGACCTGCAACGTTTTGAGTTGAATTTGGCTGGAATGAAAAGTTTCACTCCAGGTGTGATTCAACCGACCCATAAGGAGCTTTTGTCAAAAACAAAGTTTAATTAAGAATATTGTTGACATGTTTAGTAAGACACTCAGCAAGAACGTTTAACAATTACAAACAAGAAACACAACAACCACGATGATGTATAACTCTTAAGGAAATATCTCGAATGTGCCCCAATCAAACCCCCCCCCCAATTAAGCACAATGTGGCCTAGGTTAATACCCACTTGTTACAGGAATCCTGGGTTGAGTGCTGAAAATCCCTTGTGAAGAAACTCAGAAGAGGTTGTAGTCAAATCTGTTTCCCAAAACACAGCTTCTCTAAGGCAGGATGGAAAAAAACCTCTCCTTCCGCTCACATAATAGTTTCCGAACCAAACAGAGAGACGGACAGGGAGAGAGAGAGAGACTGCTTCTGAGCTTGCTGCTAAACTACAAAACACACACTCCTCAAAAAACTGAAAACCCAAAGGAAAAACAACTCCTATCACCTGACTGCCACAGCTCAGCTCCACCCCCAACGACATCACTGAAGCTGTAAGCTGCATGATTTTAAAAAAATATTTCTTAAAGGTACACTCGCATGACAGTGCAACAGAACGGGAAACAAGTTGGGTTCACTGTTCACGGTGACGGACAGCCCGAGGAACCAGGGGTCTAAAGTGACCGCACATCACGTCATATCAAATAAATAACACAAAATCTGAGATAGAAACATCGAAACTAGGGTCAGGAGTAGGCCATTCGGCCCTTCAAGCCTGCTCCGCCATTCGTTTTGATCATGGCTGATCATCAAATTCAATATCCTGATCCCCCCCATATCCCTTGATCTCTTTAGCCCCAAGAGCTATATCGAAATTTTCTTGAAACCCCACAACATTTTGGCCTCAACTACTTTCTGTGGGAGTGAATTCCACACATTCACCACCCTCTGGGTGAAAACATTTCTCCCCACCTCAGTTCTATCCTCAAACTATGACCCCCCTAGTTCTGGACTCCCCCCACCATCGGGAACATTCTTTCTGAATCTACCCTGTCTAACCCTGTTAGAATTTTATACATTTCTATGGGATCCCCCCTCACTCTTCTAAACTCCAGTGAATATAATCCTAACCCACTTAGTCTCTCCTCATATGACAGACCTGCCATCCCAGGAATCAGCCTGGTAAACCTTCGCTGTACTCTCTCTATAGCAAGGACATCCTTCCTCAGATAAGGACACCAAATACTCCAGGTGTGGCCTCACCAACACCCTATACAATTGCAGCAAAACATCCCTGTACCTGTACTCAAATCCTCTCGCTATGAAGGCCAACATACCATTTGCCTTCTTTACTGCCTGCTGTACCTGCGCGCTTACTTTCAGCGACTGATGCACGAGGACTCCAAGGTCTCGCTGAGTATCCACCTCTCTCAATTTACACCCATTCAAGTAATAATCTGTCTTCCTATTATTGCTACCAAAATGGATAACCTCACATTTATCCACTGCATCTGCCATATAATGTGGCAAGGTTCAAACCGAAACACGGGGTAGATGGACAGTAAATACCCGCGGCCAAATGCTGAATGATTGCAGAGACTCGGTACATCTTGATGTTGGTTTTACAAGCAGTTCAGTCTGCCGTTTAACCTTCACCTTGCAGTTATCCCTCCGTCTGTTTGTTGAGCTGACTTATTATTCATTGAAAGAAAGGAATGGAGTGGCTTTAAGTACAATCTTTTTAGCAACTGCAATCAGCTGTCTGGTCAAGTCAAGCCCCTCGACAGTGACGGATTGTCGTCTGATGACATCTAGGCCTCAGCGTCATCGGTGACAGAAAGCGGCAGGAAATGGTTTGGACAAATCTGGGCGGACATCATTATTCCCCCTGTAATCTGTCTGGTTTCATCAGAATCCTTCAGCTTTTGTCAAAATCATGTTGATTTAGCACACACCATTCAGCACGTCGCCATGGATACCAGAGGCCCAGGCTTCATCACCCAAGGCTGGCCAACTGTCTGGTATGGCACTTTGGCCTTGCGATGGATGGAGCCTGATACTCCGTAATGGGGTCAGGAGTCTTGGAATGGGGTTAGGATTTCCAGACTGTGCTACTCACTGTGAATTCCAGAGGCCTGGACTAATTCCAGAGGCCCAGAATTCTCCCAGAGACTTAGTCTATATTTAGAGGCCCATACTAATTCCAAAAGCCCAGGGAGAAAGAAATTGGGGTGTCTGGCTCAGAGTGAGAGGTAAGCGTTCTCCAAAGCGACCTTCACAACGCAGAATCGCCGAGCAGAAACTGATAGCCAAGTTCCGCACAAATGAGGACAGCCTCAACCGGGATCTTGGGTTCATGTCACACTATCTGAAACCCCCACGACTTGCCTGGGCTTGCAAAATCTCACTAACTGTCCTGTCTGGAGACAATACACATCTCTTCAACCTGTGCTTAACCCTCTCTCCACTCACATTGTCTGTACCTTGAAGACTTGATTACCTGTAAAGACTCGCATTCCAACCATTATTTTGTGAATTGAGTTTGTGTCTATATGTGCCCTGTTTGTGAACACAAGTCCCACTCACCTGATGAAGGAGCAGCGCTCCGAAAGCTTGTGCTACCAAATAAAACTGTTGGATTTTAACCTGGTGTTGTGAGACTTCTTACTGTGTTTACCCCAGTCCAACGCCGGCATCTCCACATCAGAGTGAGAGAGAGAGTCAGAGAGAGAAAGAAAAAGACAGAGACAGACAAAGAGAGGGAGAGAGAGAGAGAGAGAGAGAGAGGCAGACATAGAGAGAGAGAAAAAAAGGCAGACAGACAGGGGCAGAGGCAGACAGAGAGAGAGAGAGAGAAAAGGGAGAGACAGACAGAGAGAGGGACAGATGGACAGACCAGAGTGTGAGAGAGAGACAGACAGAGAGAGACACGCGCGCGCACACACACAGAGGAGTTGGTGGGGGGGAGGGGGGGGGTGGAGGGAGGAGGGAGGGGAAGGGGCAGCTGACTCAGTGCCCATGCTGTTGGAGAGGATTTAAACTGGTTTAATTGGAAACTCTGGGCTGTAGGTTCAGAGCGGGGAGAAACAGAAAGGAAGCCAGTCTGGATAGAAGAGGAAACAAGGCCAGAAATAGGTACAGGAGTTGCTCACTGATTGGTGGCAGAGACTTCATTCAAAGGGAGGAATGGATTGAAGTCACAGTGAGAGCTGTGAAGAGGTGACACGCGGGAATGCTGATCAGATTTACACACACAGATTGATCTTACAACCCAAACTCAAAGCTGGACAATCACACAGCTAGAACGCCAGACTCACAAACAGCCAGGCCTCTGTGCGACCTTCAGGACTCTATACAGCCACTCCAAGATAACCCTGTTCCCACACACTCTTCAGAATGCACCCGCTTCCAGAATCAGAATCCCTACAGTGCAGAAGGAGGCCATTCGGCCCATCGAGTCTGCACCGACCACAATCCCACCCAGGGCCCATCCCCGCAATCCCATGTATTTACCCTGCTAATTACCCTGACACTAAGGGGCAATTTAGCATGGCCAATCCACCCAACCTGCACATCTTTGGATACTAAGAGGCAATTTAGCATGGCCAATCCACCTAATCTTCACATCTTTGGACACTAAGGGGCAATTTAGCATGGCCAATCCACCTAACCTGCACATCTTTGGACACTAAGGGGCAATTTAGCATGGCCAATCCACCTAACCTGCACATCTTTGGATACTAAGAGGCAATTTAGCATGGCCAATCCACCTAATCTTCACATCTTTGGACACTAAGGGGCAATTTAGCATGGCCAATCCACCTAACCTGCACATCTTTGGACACTAAGGGGCATTTTAGCATGGCCAATCCACCTAATCTTCACATCTTTGGACACTAAGGGGCATTTTAGCATGGCCAATCCACCTAATCTTCACATCTTTGGACACTAAGGGGCAATTTAGCATGGCCAATCCACCTAACCTGCACATCTTTGGACACGAAGGGGCAATTTAGCATGGCCAATCCACCTAACCTGCACATCTTTGGACACGAAGGGGCAATTTAGCATGGCCAATCCACCTAACCTGCACATCTTTGGACACGAAGGGGCAATTTAGCATGGCCAATCTATCTAATTTGCCCATCTTTGGAGGAAACCCACGCAAACACAGGGGAGAACGTGCAAACTCTGTGCACACAGTGACCCAATGCTGGAATCGAACACGGGTCCTGGTGCTGTGAGGCAGCAGTGCTAACCACTGTGCCAATGCTTTGTTCCCTCTTCTGGGTTGGATTCCGTTTGCCTCTGCTCTGATCAGCCGCATTAATCGCTTCCCGCAGTGGGAGGCGGTGGGTTAATATGAACTCCCACAGTCTGCCACAGAAGCAAGAGGATTGAATTAATATTGCTCACCACAGCACGTCTGAAAGGGGCCACTTAGCAAACTGATTGAGCCTGGAGTATCTCTGGGACATTACCATACAAATTGTCAACTGAAGAGGAACTAATCTGCAATCGCTTCCGTCCAACAAAGCTCTGCCCCGATCTATATACGGCTTCTTAAAGGTCTATCTACCATTCCCCAATGGAACACAAGGAGCTTTATTCTGTATCCAACCCTGTACAATTTAGTGCAGAGAGAATCCCCTCAGTCAACATTAACCCCTCAAATCAACATTGCTGAGAGCAATGATTCTGTCTGCGGGATCTTGCTGTGTACAAAATGAGGCGGGGATGCCGGAGTCGGACTGGGGTGGGCACAGTAAGAAGTCTCACAACACCAGGTTAAAGTTCAACAGGTTTATTTGGAATCACGAGCTTTCGGAGCGCTGCTCCTTCATCAGGTTAGTGGAGGTAAGTTTCACAAACACTGCATATATAGACAAAGACACAATTGCAAGATAACGATTGGAATGCGAGTCTTTACCAGTAATCAAGCCTTTAGAGGTACAGACAATGTGAGTGGAGAGAGGGATAATCACAGGTTAAAGAGATGTGTATTGTCTCCAGCCAGGACAGTTAGTGAGATTTTGCAAGCCCAGGCCAAATGGTGGGGGTTACAGATAGTGTGACATGAACCCAAGATCCCAGTTGAGGCCATCCTCATGTGTGCGGAGCTTGGCTATCAGTTTCTGCTCGGCGATTCTGCGTTGTCGTGTGTCGTGAAGGCTGCCTTGGAGAACACTTACCCGAAGATCAGAGTAGTGGTGAAGGAGCAGCACTCCGAAAGCTCATGATTCCAAATAAACCTGTTGGACTTTAACCTGGTGTTGTGAGACTTAACATAGAAACATAGAAGATAGGAGCAGGAGGAGGCCATTCGGCCCTTCGAGCCTGCTCCGCCATTCATCACGATCATGGCTGATCGTCCAACTCAATAGCCTAATCCTGCTTTCTCCCCATAACCTTTGACCCCATTTGCCCCAAGTGCTATATCCAGCCGCTTCTTGAATACATTCAATGTTTTGCCATCGACTACTTCCTGTGGTAATGAATTCCACAGGCTCTTTGGGTGAAGAAATGTCTCCTCATCTCCGTCCTAAATGGTCTACCCCGAATCCTCAGACTGTGACACTGGACTCCCCCACCATCGGGAACATCCTCCCTGCATCTACCCTGTCTGGTCCTGTTAGAATTTGAAAAGTCTCCATGAGATTCCCCCCTCTGAACTCCAGTGAAAACAATCCTAACCTAGTCAATCTCTCCTCATACATCAGTCCCGCCATCCCCGGAATCAGCCTGGTAAACCTTCGCTGCACTCCCTCGAGAGCAAGAACATCCTTCCTCAGAAAAGGAGACCAAAACTGCACACAATATTCTAGGTGTGGCCTCACCAAGGCCCTGTATAATTGCAACAACACATCCCTGCTCCTGTACTCGAAACCTCTCGCAATGAAGGCCAACATACCATTTGCCTTCTTTACCCCCTGCTGCACCTGTGTGCTTACCTTCAGCAACTGGTGCACAAGGACACCCAGGTCCCGCTGCACACTCCCCCCTCCCAATTTACAGCCGTTCAGGTAGTAATCAGCTGCCTTGTTTTTGCTTCCAAAGTGAATAACCTCACATTTCTCCAAATTATACCGTGCACAAGATGGCCGCTGTTTTTCCTGCATGACAACAATGGCTACCTCTGAGTTGGATCCAAAGGGCTCTGTCATTGTCCTGATGCACGTTATACAACGTGATCGTCTTTTCAGGCTCAATGGACAGCACTTTGACGTTCTATTTCGCTTGGAGTTGAACAAGCCTGTCCTTAACGCTCTCTCTCGTCTCCCAAGCTTTCCTGAGGGCAGCAGGCATTTTCGGATAAAAAAGGCCTTGTGTTGAAAGCCACTAAAAGCCTCTCGAATCAACCAGTCGCGGTGACATCAGACAGTTTGATTAAAAGGAGCAGATTGCGACGCAAGGAGACCTGGATGTCAAACAAACCTTTGATTTCTTGTCTTGTATTGTACTTGTCACGAGTTCCAGAGTGTTTTTACTGCTCTGCACCCGAGTTTCCTCTGTTTTCCTGCACAGGGACCACGTTCCTCTCTGTTCTTTTTTATCCTTTCATCTGCTCCTGAAACCCTACTCCAAAACTCAACTATTCAAGTGCACCCCACCCTCCCCCTCCGGCCTATGAGGCATTGACTGCCTGAAACGAACTCAAACCATTGTAAATCCTCAGACAGCACCTTCCAAACCCGCGACCACTTCCATCTTGAAGGACCAGGGCAGCGGATACATGGGGAACACCACCACCTGCAAGTTCCCCTCCGAACCACTCACCATCCCGACTTGGAAATATATCAACCGCTCCTTCACTGTCACTGGGTCAAAATCCCAGAGCTCCCTTCCTAACAGCACTGTGGGTGTACCTACACCACACGGACTGCGGCGGTTCGAAATGGCAGCTCACCACCACCTTCTCAAGGGGCAATTAGGGGTGGGCAATAAATGCTGGGTCCAGCCAGCAATGCTAATGCCCCATGGAAGAATAAATGATAGAAAGTGAAGGATTGAAAATAAAAACTTCACCACCGTCATCTGTACAACGTTCCCCACTTTCCAACAAGATCCCCCTCACTCACCAAATTCCCCATTCAAATTCCCCGCTCAATAAATTCCCCCGCTCACCAAATCCCCCCGCTCCCCAAATCCCCCCGCTCACCAAATCCCCCCCACTCACCAACATACACACATCCTAAGTTGCATCTAAACTTCAGCTGAATGAACACTTCTTTATTCGATTGTGGGATGCGCGTTTCGCTGGCTGGCCAGTATTTCTTCTCCAGTCCCAGTTCACAATTAAATATAGAATCCCTACAATGCAGAAGGAGGCCATTTGGCCCATCAAGCCTACACTGACAACAATGCCATGCAGGCCCTTCCCCAGTATTTACCCTGCTAATCCCTCTGACCCAAAGGGGCAATTTAGCATGGCCAATCAACCTAACCTGCACACCTTTGGAGTGTGGGAGAAAACCCACGCAGACACGGGGAGAACATGCAGACTCCGCACAAAGTGTTACCCCGAGGCTGGAATTGAACCTGGGTCCCTGATGCTGTGAGGGAGCAGTGCTAACCACTGCGCCACCGTGCCGCTCAGAAGGCAGCTGATAGTCAGCCACAATGCTGTGGCTCTGGAGTCACATGTCGGCCAGACCGGGTAAGGATGGCAGATTTCCTTCCCTAAAGGGAACCAGGTGAGCTTTTCTGACAATGGTTTCGTGGTTTTCAGTAGATTCTTAATTCCAGATTTTTTGTAATTGAAATCCAATTCCACCATCTGCCGTGGCGCGGATTCGAACTCGGGTCCCCAGAACATTAGCTGAGTTTCTGGGGTAACAGTCTAGCGATAATACCACTCGGCCACTTCCGCCTGGGGAAGACAAGACAGGAGAAGCAATGGCCATTGCGAGCTTCTGGGATCCTGCTGAAATAGACCCACAAAACTTATTTTTAAAAAAGTAATTGATTGCGTGCAGAGCAGGGTGGTTTTGAAATGAAATTCTTTTCAGTTGTGTTGTTAGGTGGCTTCGCGTTGTGAATCTATCACCAGGGGAGCTTGTAAACTACTCAAAAGCTAGTCCCCCCCATCCCCCGGGGTCCCCCTCACTCCCCCGAATATTGCTAAGGTGATTAGCTCCCATCTTCCAAACAATCCGCGGAATATTTACAGAACTGGACAGCTTAATGCTGTATTTAATCACTGGCTAATTATTCCAAAAGGTGGAACGCTGGACGTTTGAATAAGTGACAAAAAAAACACTTTTAAAAGTTCTCTTTTTTTGGTTGAATTGTCCGTGTTACGGAGTCAGAGAACAACACAGCACGGAAACAGGCCCTTCGGCCCAACCTGTCCATGCTGACCCTGGTGCCCCCCCCCCCCTGCATTTGGCCCATATCCCTCTCTGTATTCCCTCTCCAAATGCTTTTGAAATGTTGTCATTGTACCCGCTTCAACCACTTTCTCTGGCAGCTCATTCCAAATACGCTCGACCCCCTGTGTGAAGAAGTTGACCGTTGGGTCCCCTTTCCCCTCTCACCATTAACCTCTGCCCTCTAGTTTTCAATTCCCCTACCCTGGGGAAAAGACGATGTGCTTTCATCCTATCTATGCCCCTCATGGTTTTACACAGCTCAGTCAGGTCACCCCTCATTCTCCTCTGCACCAGGGCAGAAAAAAGTCCCAGCCTTAGTTAGTTAGGCCTCATTTGGAATAGTGTGTACAGCTCTGGTCGCCACACTACCAGAAGGATGTGGAGGCTTTGAAGAGGGTACAGAAAATATACCAGGATGTTGCCTGGTCTGGAGGGTATTAGCTATGAGGAGAGGTTGGAGAAACTTGGTTTGTTCTCGATGGAGGTTGAGGGGTGACCTGATCGAGGTTTACAAGATTATGAGGGGCATGGACAGAGTGGATAGTCAGATGCTCTTTCCTAGGGTAGAAAAGTCAAGTACTCGGGGACATAGGTTTAAGGTGCGTGGGGAAAAGTTTAGAGGAGATGTGTGAGGCAAGTTTTTTTTACACAGAGGGTGGTGAATGTCTGGAACCCGTTGCCCGGGGAGGGGGTGGGAGCAGGTACGATAGCGGCATTTAAGGGGCAACTAGCCAAATACATGAATAGGATGGGAATGGAAGGATACGGACTCCGTAAGTGCATATGGTTTTAGTTTAGGCAGGCATTATGATCGGCGCAGGCTTGGAGGGCCGAAGGGCCTGTTCCTGTGCTGTACTGTTCTAATGTGTAATCTACTGTTCTATCCAGCCTCTCCTTATGATCCAAACCTTCCAGACCCAGTAACATCATTGTAAATCTCTTTTTGCACCCTTTCCAGTTTAATAACATCCTTCCTATAGCAAGGTGACCAGAATTATACACAGCGCTCCAAATGTGGCCTCACCAACGTCTTGTAGAGTTGCAATATAACGTCCCAATTCCTGTACTCAATGCACTGACCGATGAAGGCAAGTGTTACAGACGCCTTAATAACTCCCCCCTTCACCCCAGAAGGACCCATTCTCTTTGGCCACAACATTCATTCAATTAGATGCAGCAACTTTCTCAAAGGAAAGTTTCGGGCAAATACTTCAGTCCTGGTACAACAGGAGAAACATAGAAGATAGGAGCAGGAGGCCACTCGGCCCTTCGAACCTGCTCCACCATTCATCACGATCATGGCTGATCGTCCAACTCAACAGCCTAATCCTGCTTTCTCCCCATAACCTTTGATCCCATTCGCCCCAAGTGCTATATCCAGCCGCCTCTTGAATACATTCAATGTTTTGGCATCAACTACTTCCTGTGGTAATGAATTCCACAGGCTCACCACTCTTTGGGTGAAGAAATGTCTCCTCACCTCCGTCCTAAATGGTCTACCCCGAATCCTCAGACTGTGACCCCTGGTTCTGGACTCCCCCCACCATCGGGATCATCCTCCCTGCATCTACCCTGTCCAGTCCTGTTAGAATTTTATAAGTCTCTTTGAGATCCCCCCCTTATTTGTCTGAACTCCAGTGAAAACAATCTTAACCGAGTCAATCTCTCCTCATACATCAGTCCCGCCATCCCCGGAATCAGCCTGGTAAACCTTCGCTGCACTCCCTCGAGAGGAAGAACTTCCTTCCTCAGAAAAGGAGACCAAAACTGCACACAATACTCTCGATGTGGCCTCACCAAGGCCCTGTAGAATTGCATAAAACACATCCCTCGCTCCTGTGCCCGAAACCTCTCGCAATGAAGGCCAATGTGACATTTGCAAAGAATGATAACAAGAATGAAGGCGTATTATCCACTTCACGTTTTATTTCCAGACTGGAAGATACAGGAGCAATTTTGGGCTAATTTCACAGGGAACTGGGGAGTTGCGCCAAGACTTAATGGCGCCCAGTTATTGGTTCAGCAAGGTTACTCCCCTCCCCACCCACCACCCCTGGTGCCAATCGTTAACCCCTGCTAGTGCGGACAGTGTCTGGAGGATGGGAACTTGATCAGGCTACTCTCAGCTGGCTGAGACTTTAGCCTGCTGAGCCCAGAATCAATGCGGCAGCAGATTATGCTTACACCGTTCAGTTCCTGGCGACTTTCTGGACAATTTCCAAAGAACAGAATTGATCTTTAGATAAACATGACTGTCGAGCCACTCCACGATCACCGCCGTTAATTAAACGGCAAATTCCACAACACCACGTTCTACTTAAAAAGGGATGTTTCGTCGGGAATGGTGGTAATTTGCGATCCTCATCGAGTCATACAATGCAGAAGAGGCCCTTTGGCCCATCGAGTCTGCGCCGACACAACCTACACTCATCAGACCTTCTGTATAAAAGAAAGTGGTACAACTGCAGTTAGCTTCAAGTTAAACACAGGCGCCTGCCTGTCTGTGGGTTTCGGTTACTAGAAAACTGTGCCTGCACAGAGCCGTTATTTTTTACCCAGAGTCTTAGTCCAGATGTCTAAACTAACAATCCAAGATTCGAGAGTTCAAATCCTGTCACTGCCATTGGGAAAGTCAGTTAGTTAATTAAATCTGGAATTTGGAAGAGGTAATAGCGAACTACTGGTTCATTTTTCAGCCCATTCTCCGTTCGCTGCAGCGGGACTGGAAAATCCCAGCTGCGGGCGAGGTCGGAGAATTCTGGCCAATATGTTGAAGCCTTTTTCCTCTTCCCCACGAGGGCAAGGATCCGAAAAAGCCACTCATCCTGGTGACAACGGAATCAAAAGCAGCACAGTCTTACACTTTGTCTTATTTCTCACTTAGTCGTCAGCACCCTCTCACAACAAGAGCCTGGGCAATGAGTACTACAGGCTATTCAGCTATGGGATGCATCGTCGTAGAGCCTTATCCTGGCACACATGTGTGCACACACACGTACGTACGCACATACATATGCATGCACACACTCATGTGCACATGCACACACATGTGTTCACACACATGTGTTCACACACATGCATGCGCCAACACACACATGCCGTTAAGATAATACATTACACTCCTTTGTAATCCCAGCATTAATCGCAGAAAGTAGAAACCTTTAAGAATCACCACTTGAATCCTGTCTGGAATACATGGACAAGAATTCCTTAGATTCAGAACACAATTAATTCCCAAAACTGTCTCAAAGTCAAAATGTCACAAGTCAGAATCAGTTTTCCCATCAGGACAAGGTTATAAAATCCGGGGTCGGTTCCTGAAGTCTATCCTCACAAAACTTTCAGGTTTGCTGATGACACCACCGTCGTGGGTCGGATCTCAAACAATGATGAGACAGAGTACAGGAATGAGATAGAGAATCTGGTGAACTGGTGCGGCAACAATAATCTCTCCCTCAATGTCAACAAAACGGAGGAGATTGTCATCGACTTCAGGAAGCGTAAAGGAGAACATGCCCCTGTCTACACTTACAGGATATTGCGAGGCCTGGAGAGAGTGGACGTGGAGAGGATGTTTCCACTAGTAGGAAAAACTAGAACCAGAGGGCACAACCTCAGGCTAAAGGGACGATCCTTTAAAACAGAGATGAGGAGGAATTTCTTCAGCCAGAGAGTGGTGAATCTGTGGAACTCTTTGCCGCAGAAGGCTGTGGAGGCCAGGTCATTGAGTGTCTTTAAGGCAGAGATAGATAGGTTCTTGATTAATAAGGGGATCAGGGGTTATGGGGAAAAGGCAGGAGAATGGGGATGAGAAAAATATCAGCCATGATTGAATGGCGGAGCAGACTCGATGGGCCGAGTGGCCTAATTCTGCTCCTATGTCTTATGGTCTCGAGTCAGGGAGATGGGCGGCACAGAATATTTGAACTGTTCACTTGACACGGTGTCCTAAAGTCAAAGCCCAGGTTGCCAACTTGAAACAGGGTGTCAGTTTATTAAAGTTGGCGGTGTTGTTGCTCGTAACTCGAAGATTGTAAAGTTGAGGCCACCTGTACTGTGCAGTTCGAGTTATCGCAATTTATAATGAGAAGAAGGTCGATGGCTTGGGAAAGGTGCAGAGGAGTGTTGGATAGAATGGTACAAGGGAATGAGTGGGCAGGCTTTAAGACAAGGGGCAGGAGATTTAGAGGGGATTTGATGGGAAACCTTCTTCACCCAGAGGGTGCTGGCAATCTGGGACTTGCTGCCTGAAAGGGGAGGTAGAGGCAGAAACCCTCACAACATTCGGATGAGCACTTGGAACGCCATAGCACACAAGGCTACGGACCAAGTGCTGGGAAAATGGGATTAGAATAGATCAGTGATTGATGGATGGCACAGTGGTTAGCACTGCTGCCTCACAGCGCCAGGGACCCGGGTTCAATTCCTGCCTCCAGTCACTGCCGGTGTGGAGTCTGCTCATTCTCCCCGTGTCTGCGTGGGTTTCCTCCAGTTTCCTCCCACAGTCCAAAGATCTGCGAGTTATAGAATCCCTACAGTGCAGAAGGAGGCCATTCGACACATTGATTCTGCACCGACCACAATCCCACCTAGGCCCTATTTCCGTAACCCCACATATTTACCCTAGCTGGTCCCTCTAGCACGAAGGGTGAATTTAGCATGGCCAATCCACCTAATCCGCACATCTTTTGGACCGTGGGAGGAAGCCGGAGCACCCGGAGGAAACCCACGCAGACATGGGGAGACAGTGACCCGAATCGGGAATCGAACCCGGGTCCCTGGAGCTGTGAGGCAGCAGTGCTAACCACTGTGCTGCAGATGCTGTTGATAGGCCAAGCTAAATTGACCCCAGCGTCGGGGGGAATTTGTAGGGTAAATGTGTAGGGTTACGGGAATAGGGCCTGGGTGGGATTGTGGTCGGTGCAAACCCGATGGACCAAATGGCCTCCTCCTGCAACTGTAGGGATTCTATGATGGCCGGTGCAAACACGATGGGCTGAAGGACCTCTTTCCATGCTGGAAAACTCTAGGAGTGGGATTTTCCAGCCGCGCTTGCCCCAAGACCGGAAAATCTCACCTAAGGTCAATGGACTTTTGCATGGTCCTTCCCCCCCCCCCTCTCCGCCCCCACGCCCGTTACGATTCCCGTGGTGGGCAAGACTGGAAAACACAGCCCGAGGATAGTCGGTGACTTTGAACTGTTTAGTAAGGAAGGAGAAAGGGTCGGTAACCAGAGGCCACAGATTTGAGAATATTTGGCAAAACAGCCCAAGTTTGTTGAAGGAGATTGTTTTCAAAAAGATACGGTGAGTTCTTACCATTTGGAATATGCCAGACTAAAAAATGGGAGGGAAACAGATTCAATTGGAACCGGCGAAAGGAAACTGGGGAGGTTTTGCAAAGTAATATTTGTACGGGGACAGAGTGGGGAGCGGGACTAATTAATTCACCTTTTCCAGCACTAACAAGATGGCACAAGTGGCCTCCTGCTGTAGTGATGGATTCTAGCCCCTTACCCGCTTTCCAATCGGTCGTCACGCCTGGATAAGTACAGCAAATCGGCCTGAGTAATTAGCCCCAGGACATTTTGTGCCCTCTCTCTCTCTGCCAATGCCTCATGCCAACCCACTGGGCGTGAAAGGCACAATCTTCCCCAGGGAGATTTCCGGCTCGCATTCCACGTGGATCACCGCGGCGGCGCAGGGCAAGACGGTGTCTCGAGATGTCCGCGAGATCTGGGAAACTTTGTCAAAGGCCCAGTCGTCGTCCACTTCCTGGATGGCGTGCGGGAGGAGATGGGGGTAGCTGAGGGTGCTGGCGTCTTTCTGGAAGGTGGTGTCCGGGTGGTAGGACGCCAGCTCGTTGCTAAAGTTCACGGCCTCCACGTGGTCGTTGGCGCACCACTTGTGGCAGCCCAGGATGGTGGCAAAGGCTCGGCGGAATTCGCCGTTGAAGGCATAGATGATGGGGTTGAGGGCGGAGTTGGTCCAGCCAAACCACACGAAGATGCGGAAGGTGGTCTCGCCCACGCACGGGGGGCGGGCGCCCGTGGCGCAGAAGGGCACCAGGCAGTTGAGCACGAAGAAGGGCAGCCAGCAAAAGACGAAGACCCCCATGATGATGGACAGCGTCTTGAGGACTTGGGTCTCCTTCCGGAAGGAGGTCTTGAGCGACGCCTCGTGGCCGCAGGGGTGACCTTGGCAGCTCTGGGCGTGCCCCACCGCCCGCTCCAGGGAAGAAATGCACCATATCTGTCTCTGGGCAATCCGATAGATCCGGGTGTAGGTGGCAACCATGATCGCCACCGGGATGTAGAAGCTAATCAGGGAGGAGGAAACGGCGTAGGTTCGGTTCAAGCTGGAATCGCAGTCACCTTGGGCGGGCTCGCTGGCATTGGCCGGATGGAGGGCTTGCCCGGATTTGTGCCAACTCAGCTGCACAGGGATGAAGGAGATCAGGACGGACAACAGCCAGGCCACGCCGATCATCACGAACGCCACAGGCTGGGTCATCCTGGTCTCGTAGCGGAAAGGCCCGGCGAAAGCCCAGTATCGCTCCACGCTGATGATGCACAGGTTCAAGATGGACGCCGTGGAGCACATGATGTCGAACGCCACCCAGACGTCGCAGAAGCCGCCAAAGGGCCAGAAACCGGCCACCTCGGCCGCCGCCTTCCAGGGCATGACCAGCGCCCCCACGAAGAGGTCGGAGAGGGCCAGCGAGATGACAAAAAGGTTGGTCACCTTGGAACGCAGGTGGCGGAACCTGACCACCGCCGCACACACCAGGGCGTTGCCCAGCAGGGTGGCGAGGATGAGGAGGGAGAGGAGGCAGCCCGTGACCACCCGGGGGATCGACTGGGACCTTCCATCGCCTAACGCCCGACCTCTCCCCTCCAGCCAAGTCCCATTGGTGTCATCACCCGGAGAAGCCAATATGACGCCATCCCAGTTGCCCATGTGCTGCCGGCTTGGACCCTTTCAGTCGGAGGAATGAAAGATCCTCTCCGTTTGATACCTCTGTGCGCTCTTGGCCGGGGGAGTAAGAAATTAAGCGATGGATTCTGATCCAGTCGCACAGCTGGAGAGAAATGTCATTGAAACTCATCCAGCCCTCTCTGCTTCTCCCTCTCCATCACCAGTGTGTGGCTAATCAAAAGCAAACTGGGTGAAATCTCACGGCACAGAGACTTGTCCCCTCTGATGGTCAGTTTCCCTCTTCAGTAACGACGAAACAGCAAGTACGGCGACACGCATCAATTTCGTCTCTCTCTCTGTCTGGACTCCCTTCTAAAAAGCCCAATGATTCCAATCCACTCTCTGCAATATCAAAGAGAAAGTGCCTCTCCACTCGGAGCAGCACTCAGGAACCTGCTTTAGTCCTGATCAGAGTGAACACTCACCACACAAACACACACAGGGCACGCTCTCCCCATTAACCCTCTCAGTCCCCCTCACCAGCTTTGCATCGATCTTCAGCGCCCCGGCACGTTCCCAAGACTCTTTTGCAGCTCAGGTTCCGCGCCAGCGATCGGATCACCCTGTGATCAGACCCTCCTGGCGCAGTGCTGCACTGTCAGAGGCACCCTCTCTCAATCAATGTCCACCCTCTCAGGTGGGAGTCCACACATTCTCCCCCCACCGAGTCTGCATGGGTTTCCTCCGGGTGCTCCGGTTTCCTCACACACTCCAATGATGTGTAGGTTAGGTGGATTGGCCGTGCTAAATTGTCCCTTAGTGTCCAAAGTTGCACAGGTTAGTTGGATTGGCTATGCTAAATTGCCCATTAGTGTCCAAAGATGTGTAGGTTAGGTGGATTGGCTATGCTAAATTGCCCCTTAGTGTCCAAAGATGTGTAGGTTAGGTGGATTGGCTATGCTAAATTGCCCCTTAGTGTCCAAAGATGTGCAGGTTAGGTGGATTGGCCATGCTAAATTGCCCATTAGTGTCCAAAGATGTGTAGGTTAGGTGGATTGGCCATGCTAAATTGCCCATTAGTGTCCAAGGATGTGTAGGTTAGGTGGATTGGCCATGCTAAATTGCCCCTAAGTGTCTAAAGATGTGCAGGTTAGGTGGATTGGCCATGCTAAATTGCCCATTAGTGTCCAAAGATGTGTAGGTTAGGTGGATTGGCCGTGCTAAATTGTCCCTTAGTGTCCAAAGTTGCACAGGTTAGTTGGATTGGCTATGCTAAATTGCCCATTAGTGTCCAAAGATGTGTAGGTTAGGTGGATTGGCTATGCTAAATTGCCCCTTAGTGTCCAAAGATGTGTAGGTTAGGTGGATTGGCCATGCTAAATTGCCCCTTAGTGTCCAAAGATGTGCAGGTTAGGTGGATTGGCCATGCTAAATTGCCCATTAGTGTCCAAAGATGTGTAGGTTAGGTGGATTGGCCATGCTAAATTGCCCATTAGTGTCCAAAGATGTGTAGGTTAGGTGGATTGGCTATGCTAAATTGCCCCTTAGTGTCCAAAGATGTGCAGGTTAGGTGGATTGGCCACGCTAAATTGCCCATTAGTGTCCAAAGATGTGTAGGTTAGGTGGATTGGCCATGCTAAATTGCCCATTAGTGTCCAAAGATGTGTAGGTTAGGTGGATTGGCCATGCTAAATTGCCCCTTAGTGTCCAAAGATGTGCAGGTTAGGTGGATTGGCCATGCTAAATTGCCCATTAGTGTCCAAAGATGTGTAGGTTAGGTGGATTGGCCATGCTAAATTGCCCCTTAGTGTCCAAAGATGTGCAGGTTAGGTGGATTGGCCATGCTAAATTGCCCATTAGTGTCCAAAGATGTGTAGGTTAGGTGGATTGGCCATGCTAAATTGCCCATTAGTGTCCAAAGATGTGTAGGTTAGGTGGATTGGCTATGCTAAATTGCCCCTTAGTGTCCAAAGATGTGCAGGTTAGGTGGATTGGCCATGCTAAATTGCCCATTAGTGTCCAAAGATGTGTAGGTTAGGTGGATTGGCCATATATGGTTCAATCATTCCTGATCCATTTATTTTGGGAAGCATGGTGGCAGTGGCATGGGCAGCACAGTGGTTAGCACTGCTGCCTCACAGCACCAGGGACCCAGGTTCAATTCTCAGCCTTGAGTCACTGTCTGTGTGGAGTCTGCACATTCTCCCCGTGTCTGCGTGGGTTTCCTCCGGGTGCTCCGGTTTCCTCCCACAGTCTGAAACACGTGCGGGTTCAGTGATAAATTCCCCCTCAGTGTAACCCGAACAGGCGCCGGAGTGTGGCAAGTAGGGGGATTTTCACAGTAACTTCATTGCAGTGTTAATGTCAGCCTACTTGTGACACTGATAAATAAACTTAGAACTTGGTTCGAAAGTGTTGCGGGGGGGTGGGTGGGGGGTGTTTCCTCTGAGTCCTGCTCAATAATCACCTGCCGCCGCCCCGCCAACATCACTCAACAAAACAGTCCGGTCATCACCTCACAGCTGCTGTCAGCTGGGATCTTGCTGTGCACAAAACTGCCTGCCAAGTTTCAAATGGAGGGGGAATGGCACACTGTTTTACTCTTTGACATAGTAAGAAGTCTCACAACACCAGGTTAAAGTCCAATAGACTCAGCTGATGAAGGGGCAGCGCTCCGAAAACTCGTGCGACCAAATATACCAGGATGTTGCCTGGTATGGAGGGCATTAGCTATGAGTGGTTGGAGAAATTTGGTTTGTTCTCACTGGAACGACGGAGGTTGAGGGGCGACCTGATAGAAGTCTACAAGATTACGAGAGGCATGGACAGAGTGGATAGTCAGAAGCTTTTTCCCAGGGTGGAAGAATCAATTACTCGGGGCACAGGTTTAAGGTGCGAGGGGCAAGGTTTAAAGGAGATGTACGAGGCACGTTTTTACACAGGGGGGTGGTGGGTGCCTGGAACTCGTTGCAGGGGGAGGTAGTGGAAGCGGATACGATAGTGACTTTTAAGGGGAGTCTGGACAAATACATGAATAGGATGGGAATAGAGGGATTTGGTCCCCGGAAGGGTAGGGGGTTTTAGTTCAGTCGGGCAGCATGGTCGGGGTGAGGGGTTAAGGGGTTAAGGATAGGGATAGGTTTAGGGTTGAGGGTCAGGGCGGAAGGGGGCGGAAGGGGGCGGAAGGGGGCGAAAGGGGGCGAAAGGGGGCGAAAGGGGCTGTAAGGGGCTGTAAGGGGCTGTAAGGGGCTGTAAGGGGCTGTAAGGGGTGTAAGGGGGTGTAAGAGGGTGTAAGAGGGTGTAAGAGGGTGTAAGAGGGTGTAAGAGGGTGAAGGAGGGTGAAGGAGCGTGAAGGAGCGTGAAGGAGGGTGAAAGAGGGTGAAAGAGGGTGTAAGAGGGTGTAAGAGGGTGTAGGAGGGTGTAGGAGGGTGTAGGAGGGTGTAGGAGGGTGTAGGAGCGTGAAGGAGCGTGAAGGAGGGTGAAGGAGGGTGAAGGAGGGTGAAAGAGGGTGAAAGAGGGTGAAAGAAGGTGTAGGAGGGTGAAGGAGGGTGAAGGAGGGTGTAGGAGGGTGAAGGAGGGTGTAGGAGGGTGAAGGAGGGTGAAAGAGGGTGAAAGAGGGTGAAAGAGGGTGAAAGAGGGTGAAAGAGGGTGAAAGAGGGTGCAAGAGGGTGCAAGAGGGTGCAAGAGGGTGCAAGAGGGTGCAAGAGGGTGAAGGAGGGTGAAAGGGGGTGAAAGGGGGTGAAAGGGGTGAAAGGGGGTGAAAGGGGGTGAAAGGGGGTGAAAGGGGGTGTAAGAGGGTGTAAGAGGGTGAAAGAGGGTGAAAGAGGGTGAAAGAGGGTGAAAGAGGGTGAAAGAGGGTGTAAGAGGGTGTAAGAGGGTGTAAGAGGGTGTAGGAGGGTGTAAGTGGGTGAAGGAGGGTGAAGGAGGGAGTAAGAAGGTGAAGGAGGGTGAAGGAGGTTGACGGCGGGTGAAGGAGTTTGTAGAAGGGTGAAGGAGGGTGTAAGAGGGTGTAAGGGGGTGTAAGGGGGTGTAAGGGGCTGTAAGGTGGTGAAAGGGGGTGAAAGGGGGTGAAAGGGGGTGAAAGGGGGTGAAAGGGGGTGAAAGGGGGTGAAAGGGGGTGAAAGGGGGTGAAAGAGGGTGAAAGAGGGTGAAGGAGGGTGAAGGAGGGTGAAGGAGGGTGAAGGAGGGTGTAAGAGGGTGTAAGAGGGTGTAAGAGGGTGTAAGAGGGTGTAAGAAGGTGAAAGAAGGTGGAAAGAGGGTGAAAGAGGGTGAAAGAGGGTGAAAGAGGGTGAAAGAGGGGTGAAAGAGGGTGAAAGAGGGTGAAAGAGGGTGAAGGAGGGTGAAGGAGGGTGAAGGAGGGTGAAAGAGGGTGAAGGAGGGTGTAGGAGGGTGTAGGAGGGTGAAGAGGGTGAAGGAGGGTGTAAGGGGGTGAAAGAGGGTTTAAGGGGGTGTAAGGGTGTGTAAGGGGGTGTAAGGGGGTGAAAGAGGGTGAAAGAGGGTGAAGGAGGGTGAAGGAGGGTGAAGGAGGGTGAAGGAGGGTGAAGGAGGGTGAAGGAGGGTGTAGGAGGGTGAAGGAGGGTGTAGGAGGGTGTAAGAGGGTGAAAGAGGGTGAAAGAGGGTGAAAGAGGGTGAAAGAGGGTGAAAGAGGGTGAAAGAGGGTGAAAGAGGGTGAAGGAGGGTGAAGGAGAGTGAAGGAGGGTGAAAGAGGGTGAAGGAGGGTGTAGGAGGGTGTAGGAGGGTGAAGGAGGGTGAAGGAGGGTGTAAGGGGGTGAAAGAGGGTTTAAGGGGGTGTAAGGGTGTGTAAGGGGGTGTAAGGGGGTGTAAGGGGGTGAAAGAGGGTGAAAGAGGGTGAAGGAGGGTGAAGGAGGGTGAAGGAGGGTGAAGGAGGGTGAAGGAGGGTGTAGGAGGGTGTAGGAGGGTGAAGGAGGGTGTAGGAGGGTGTAAGAGGGTGAAAGAGGGTGAAAGAGGGTGAAAGAGGGTGAAGGAGGTGAAAGAGGGTGAAGGAGGGTGAAGGAGGGTGAAAGAGGGTGAAGGAGGGTGTAGGAGGGTGAAGGAGGGTGAAGGAGGGTGAAGGAGGGTGTAAGGGGGTGAAAGAGGGTTTAAGGGGGTGTAAGGGTGTGTAAGGGGGTGAAAGAGGGTGAAAGAGGGTGAAGGAGGGTGAAGGAGGGTGTAGGAGGGTGAAGGAGGGTGTAGGAGGGTGAAGGAGGGTGAAGGAGGGTGTAAGATGGTGTAAGAGGGTGAAAGAGGGTGAAAGAGGGTGAAGGAGGGTGAAGGAGGGTGTAGGAGGGTGAAGGAGGGTGTAGGAGGGTGTAGGAGGGTGTAGGAGGGTGAAGGAGGGTGAAGGAGTGCGAACGAGGGTGAAGGAGTGCGAACGAGGGTGAAGGAGTGCGAACGAGGGTGAAGGAGTGCGAACGAGGGTGAAGGAGTGCGAACGAGGGTGAAGGAGTGCGAACGAGGGTGAAGGAGTGCGAACGAGGGTGAAGGAGTGCGAACGAGGGTGAAGGAGTGCGAACGAGGGTGAAGGAGTGCGAACGAGGGTGAAGGAGTGCGAACGAGGGTGAAGGAGTGCGAACGAGGGTGAAGGAGTGCGAACGAGGGTGAAGGAGTGCGAACGAGGGTGAAGGAGTGCGAACGAGGGTGAAGGAGTGCGAACGAGGGTGAAGGAGTGCGAACGAGGGTGAAGGAGTGCGAACGAGGGTGAAGGAGTGCGAACGAGGGTGTAGGAGGATGTAGGAGGGAGGAGTGTGAAGGAGTGTGTAAGAGGGTGAAGGAGGGGTGAAGGAGGGTGAAGGAGGGTGAAGGAGGGTGAAGGAGGGTGAAGGAGCGTGAAGGAGCGTGAAGGAGCGTGAAGGAGGGTGGAGGAGGGTGAAGGAGGGTGTAAGAGGGTGAAGGAGTGTGAAGGAGAGTGAAGGAGGGTGAAGGAGGGTGCAGGAGGATGTAAGAGGGTGAAGGAGGGTGAAGGAGGATGTAAGAAGGGTGGAGGGTGAAGGAGGGTGAAGGAGGGTGAAGGAGGATGAAGGAGGGTGAAGGAGGGTGAAGGAGGGTGAAGGAGGGTGAAGGAGGGTGAAGGAGGGTGTAGGAGGGTGTAGGAGGGTGTAGGAGGGTAAAGAAGGGTGAAGGACGGTTCCATGAAGAACGACCAACAGTGAACGGGGAGAGCCTTGCCTGGTGCACATCCAGAGCAAGACCAAGGTGCATTGTCCCACAACATCAACACTGCACTGATATTCTATCTCCCCTGCACAGCGGGGGAGGAAATGGCCTCCTGGTATTATCATTGGACTCGTAATCTAAAAATTCAGCTCATCATAGAATCTACAGTGCAGAATCATAGAAACCCTACAGTGCATAAAGAGACCACCGGGCCCATCGAGTCTGCACCGACCCCCCCCTGCCCGTCCCCTCAAGGTGAGAGGGGCGATGTATAACTTAGATATCAGAGGGATGTTTTTTACACAGAGTGGTGGGGGCCTGGAATGCGCTGCCAAGTAGGGTGGTGGAGGCAGGCACGCTGACATCGTTTAAGACTGACCTGGATAGTCACATGAGCAGCCTGGGAATGGAGGGATACAAACGAATGGTCTAGTTGGACCAATGAGCGGCACAGGCTTGGAGGGCCGAAGGGCCTGTTTCCTATGCTGTACTGTTCTTTGTTCTGCAGTCACCCGAGGTCGGAATTGAACCTGGGTCCTGGCGCCATAAGGCAGCAGTGATTCCCACTGCGCCACCATGACGGCCCAATGTTCTGGGGACCCGGGTTCGAATCCCGCCACGGCAGATGGTGGAATTTAAATTCAATAAAAAAATCTGGAATTAAGAATCCACTGATGACCATGAAACCATTGTCGATTGTCGGAAAAACCCATCTCGTTCACTGATGTCCTTTCGGGAAGAAAATCATAGAATCCCTACTGTACAGAAGGAGGCCATTCAGCCCTTGGAGCCTGCACCACAAACAATCCCACCCTATCCCCGTAATACCATATATTTAATCTGCTAATTCCACCCCCTCCCCTCCCCGTAACAAGCGGCATTTTAGCATGGCCAATCAATCTAACCCACACATCTTTGGAGTGTGGGAGGAAACTGGAGCACCCGGAGGAAACCCACGGAGACATGGGGAGAATGTGCAGACTCCGCACAGTGACCCAAAGCCAGGAATCGAACTGGCGTCCCTGGCGCAGTGCTAACTGCTGTGCCGTCCTTACCTGGCCTGACCTACATGTGACTCCAGAGCCACAGCAATGTGGTTGACTCTTAACTGCCCTCGGGCAACTCGGGATGGCCCATAAATGCTGGCCCAGCCAGCGACACCCATGTCCCATGAATGAATAAAAAAAGTAACAGCAATAACTTTACATCGATCGCTCTCAACTCCCTTCCCATTGATCACAGGTCTTACTTGATGATAAATTAATTCCTCCCCCCTGCCCCCCCCCAAAGGAAGGGGGGGGGGGGGGGGGGGGGCGGAATTGGCAAACCTCACCTGCAAGTGCGTATTGTTAAGTCTACTTCCCCGTCAAATTTTGCAATCATAAAATGACCACCCCAACATTTTTTTTATTCATTCGTGGGACACGGGCGTCGCTGGCTGGGCCCAGCATTTATTGCCCATCCCGAGTTGCCCCTTGAGAAGGTGGTGGTGAGCCGCCATCTTGAATCGCTGCAGTCCACGTGCTGTGGGTCGACCCACAATGCCGTTAGGGAGGGAATTCCAGGATTTCGACCCAGCGAGAAATTAGCGCTCGCCCACTGTACGGCTATTTCTCCAACAAAGCCAAGAAGACAACATGTTCAGGTGAAATTATATATACAATTACAAAAAAAAAAATCTTTATTACAATCAGACAAAACAGAAGGATTCTACAATCCCGAGTTTGAGCTAACACGTTCTACCAAAACAGACATTCATTTACAAATGCATTGATCAAGAGAGACTTCATACAACAAGCAGCAGAAGGTTAAAGCTGGTGCCAGGGTGTGCGTGAATGTGTGTAGGGAGAGAAGGATAGTTTCCTGGCTGCTTTTTCCAGGGTCCCGAGCGTGACAGCACAGCTCCGACACACAAACGCAAATCACCATGCTCCATAACTCCAGTTAAAATCAAAGTCCACAACTGACAATTTAAGCATTTTGCCCTGGGGAAATGTTTCACACATGCAAAGAGTCTTCATTTGAACTTGGATTTTACTTATCGAATCACAGAATCCCTACAGTGCAGGAGGAGGCCACTTGGCCCCGACCACAATCCCACCCAGGCCCTATCCCCATAACCCCATGCATTTACCCCAGCTAGTCCCCCTGACGCTAAGGGGCAATTTAGCAGGGCCAATCCCCCTAACCCGCACGTCTTTCGGACTGTGGGAGGAAACCGGAGCACCCGGTGGAAACCCACGCAGACACGGGGGAGAACGTGCAGACTCCACACAGACAGTGACCCGAGGCCGGGAATCGAACCCTTGTCCCTGGCGCTGTGAGGCAGCAGTGCTAACCCACTGTGCCACTTGATCAATCCTCTCCCCTGTGTGTCGCTGGTTCTTGGCAAACCTCTCGGTAGCAGCCAGCTGTGGTGTTTGGCATACACCCTGGTTTTTCAAGCACCCTCTCAGCACTGACTCTCTCTCTCCCCCTCTCGAGGGCTCTTGTTCACACGTTGTCACGGACGCACATTGATAGCTTGGCGCAGTCCCTAGAAGGGACGTCCTTCTTCGGGGATGTGGTGACGGGATCCCAGAGTCATCCTGGATGGCAAGACGGCCTGTGTCGGTACCGCCCTCCTGGACCGCTCCGGTGTGGACATCGACTGGCAGCGGCGGACTCTTGCGATGGTCCGCAGGGGTGGGGATCACTGAGGGAGGGGCAGTTCAGGATCCAGGGACAAATATTTGCCTTTTTTTTTTAAAAAAAGAAAAACCTTCAATCAGTCTGAGTTCCCAGGAGAAATCCAAAAGACACCAAATCTCAAGTGTGACCGGGTGACTGTGCAGTTCCCCGCTTCAGCTTCCCGAAAGGTGGGAAAATTCCAGGCCTCAATCTCAGTGGTTACTGCGCGAGTTCTCGTGAGGCCGAACCTTTCACAGCTGCTCCAGAACTGGTTTGGATACCTGAAGAAAAAGAGAGAGAGAGAGAGAGAGAAGGGAAAGAATTTCATTCCAGCTGTGAGGAATAAAACGCAACCGCACCAGAACCTGACGTGATGCCGGTCAGAACATTATTTTGGTCTCAATCGCAAACAGACAAAATCATCGTAGAATCCCGACAGTGCAGGAGGAGGCCAGTCGGCCCATCGGGTCGATACCGACCACAATCCCACCCAGGCCCCATCCCTGTAACCCCATGCATTTACCCCAGCTCGTCCCCCTGACAATAAAGGGGCATGGCCAATCCGCACATCTTTCGGACTGTGGGAGGAAACCGGAGCACCCGGAGGAAACCCGCGCAGACACGGGGGAGAACGCGCAAACTCCACACACAGACAGTGACCCGAGGCCGGGAATCGAACCCGGGTCCCTGGCGCTGTGGAGGCAGCAGCGCTAAACACTGTGCCAACCTGTCGACCCAAAGTCGCCAGTGACAAGGGTCAAACACTCCATTGTAAACAGGAGTTGTCACTGCGCAGGGAGACTGGGAAAAATCATCTGCCGATCGCCACCTTTGGCTGCGGAATATTGTCAAATCCACCTGAGACAACACGTTATTAGGAAGGGCACAAAGAGAGAGCTGGGTCCACGCGAGGCACACCTCAGACCCAGCTCACTGCGATCAATCAGCAGCAACTGAGTCCACTTCAGCGCCCAGCGAGAGGGAGCACTGACAGGATCAAGTGTGGCTGTTTTTCTATTTCGCTAAACTGCATCTCGCATACACCACATCGCCAAACCATTGCCTCGGGAAAGCAGCCAGCAGAATTCGCTATGTCCGCTACGACTCTCACCAACTTTTACAGATGCACCATAGAAAGCATTCCTTCAGGTTGTATCACAGCTTGGTATGGCTCCTGCTCTGCCCAAGACCGCAAGAAACTACAAAAGGTCATGAATGTAGCCCAATCCATCACGCAAACCAGCCTCCCATCCATTGACTCTGTCTACACTTCCCACTGCCTCTGCAAAGCAGTCAGCATAATTAAGGACCCCACACGCCCCGGACATTCTCTCCTCCACCTTCTTCCGTCGGGAAAAAGATACAAAAGTCTGAGGTCACGTACCGACCGACTCAAGAACAGCTTCTTCCCTGCTGTTGTCAGAGTTTTGAATGGACCTACCTTGCATTAAGTTGATCTTTCTCTACACCCCAGCTACGACTGTAACACTACATTCTGCACCCTCTCCTTTCCTTCTCTATGAACGGTATGCTTTGTCTGTGTAGCGCGCAAGAAACAATGCCTTTCACTGCATCCCAGTACATGTGACAATAATAAATCAAATCAAATTCAAACATTAGGCAGACATGACCCAGTAACTGAACATCGGCTGGGTCAGGCAGTGCTTAGAGATGCTGCTTACATTGAGAATCAGCAACTCCCACTTAATAGAATGCCACAACCGGAAGACAGGAACGGTGGAAGTTGAGAGAGACATGTACACGAGACAGTGGGCGAGAGAGAGAGTGCGCGTGAGAGTGGGTGAGACAGAGAGAGTGCGCACGAGAGAGAGAGATGGGAAGGACAGACTCGTGGTCGGGTGTCCCTGGAGAGAGAGCGAGAGAGAGAGCATGTGGTGTCCACCAGCACTACCCAGGCTTTCCATGCTCGTTGGGCACTGCGGGGACCAGGGAGCCTTCGAGCCCCCTTTAATCACATTTCGGTTTGACCTATAAAGTTTCAGTTGTGATTTGTTTTTTGTTTGAGGCGGTATCCCTTGGGGGGACTGCCGTCTTTTATTTTGTCCCTTCGCTCATTCGATTTAGTTTCATTGGTTTTGCAACAAAGGAGTTGGGACTGGCAAGAATTCTGTCAGTATCTGTGCAACGGAATCTGGGGTAGAGAATGAGGGATAGGGAATGACCATTAGTTCATAAAATATAGGAGCAGATTTAGGCCACTCGGCCCATCGAGTCTGCTCTGCCATTCAATCATGGCTGATATGTTTCTCATCCCCATTCTCCTGCCTTTCCCCCATAACCCCTGACCCCCTTATTCATCAAGAACCTATCTCTGTCTTAAAGACACTCAATGACCCGGCCTCCACAGCCTTCTGCGGCAAAGAGTTCCACAGATTCACCGCTCTCTGGCTGAAGAAATTCCTCCTCATCTCTGTTTTAAAGGATCGTCCCTTTAGCCTGAGGTTGTGCCCTCTGGTTCTAGTTTTTCCGACTCGTGGAAACATCCTCTCCACGTCCACTCTATCCAGGCCTCGCAGTATCCTGTAAGTTTCAATAAGATCCCACCCTCATCCTTCTAAACTCCAACGAGTATAGACCCAGAGTCCTCAACCGTCCCTCATACGACAGGTTCTTCATTCCAGGGATCATTCTTGTGAACCTCCTCTGGACCCTTTCCAAGGCCAGTACATCTTTCCTTAGATACGGGGCCCAAAACTGCCCACAATTTTCCAAATGGGGTCTGACCAGAGCCTTATACAGCCTCAGAAGTACATCCCTGCTCTTGTATTCTAGCCCTCTCGACATGAATGCTAACATTGCATTTGCCTTCCTAACTGCCGACTGAACCTGCGCGTTAACCTTATCCGTACCTTTTATCATCTTGTAAACCTCAATTTGATTTCCCCTCATTCTTCTGAATTCTGGGGAGTATCGGCTTAAACTGTTCAATCTCTCTTCAGGGTGAGAGAGTAGTGAGATCAGTGAGAGACGTCAGCCCTCTGCGCCCCCGCCCCCCCCCGCCACACATGCAGCGCTGAACCCGCCAGGCTGCAGTTTTTACCCTGGTCAGACAGCGTGAGTTTGCTGAGCCCGTCCTCCAATGCACCATCCATCACCTCGGCTGCAGGCAGCTTCCAGCTGGCCGATCCGGGGAGAGGCCTCGTCGGGACGTCCGGGAGCAGAACGGATTCCTCCGCCGGCTTTTCCAGGAGGGCGTTCAGCTCGGCTTCCAGTTCGTCCGCATCCACCCCATCTGCGTCGCAACATGTGGGGGGGGGGGGGAAAAAAAAAGGCAACCGTTAGCAAGAGAGCACCCAACAATTCCCAGAGCGATCGCAATCAACATAACCTTGCACAGCACTGAAAAACTCACCCATGGCATCAAGATTTTCACCAGCAAGTGTCTGGTTTATATCATCCTGTGTATCACAGAACTAGAGGAAAAAAGACAGAGAAATGGTTAGATAGACGCATTTTAGTCCTCAGGGTGATCCAGTGAGATCCAACACTGTCTCTGCCCAAGGATCCAGTGAGATCCAGCACTGTCTCTGCCCAAGGATCCAGTGAGATCCAGCACTGTCTCCCTAAGGATCCAGCGAGATCCAACCCATCTCTGCCCAAGGATCCAGTGAGATCCAACACTGTCTGCCCAAGGATCCAGCGAGATCCAACCCGTCTCTGCCCAAGGATCCAGAGAGATCCAACGCTATCTGCCCAAGGAGCCAAGGCGGAACTTCACGACACACGACAGCGCAGAGTCGCTGAGCAGAAACTGATAGCCAAGTTCCGCACACATGAGGACGGCCTAAACCGGGATGTTGGATTTATGTCACATTATCAGTAACCCCCACAGCTTGCCTCCTGGGCTTGCAGAATCTCACTAGCTGTTCTGTCTGGAGACAATACACATCTCTTTAACCTGTGTTGAATGCTCCCTCCACCCACATTATCTGTACCTTTAAGACCTGGCTGGCTGTAGAGATTTGCATTCTAATTAGTATTCTGTAACTTGATTTCTGTGTCTGTGCCCTGTTGGAGAACAGATATCCACCCCATCTGACGAAGGAGCTGTGCTCCGAAAGCTTATGGTATTTGCTACCAAATAAACCTGTTGGACTTTAACCTGGTGTTGTGAGACTTCTTACTGTGCTTACCCAATCCAACGCCGGCATCTCCACATTCTGTCCAAGGATCCAGAGAAATCCAACGCTATCTGCCCAAGGATCCAGTGAGATCCAACCCGTCTCTGCCTAAAGATCCAGTGAGATCCAGCCCGTCTCTGCCCAAGGATCCAGTGAGATCCAACACTGTCTCTGCCCAAGGATCCAGTGAGATCCAGCACTGTCTCTGCCCAAGGATCCAGTGAGATCCAGCACTGTCTCTGCCCAAGGATCCAGTGAGATCCAGCACTGTCTGCCTCAGGATCCAGCGAGATCCAACCCATCTCTGCCCAAGGATCCAGAGAGATCCAACGCTATCTGCCCAAGGATCCAGAGAGAACCAACCCGTCTCTGCCCAAAGATCCAGTGAGATCCAGCCCGTCTCTGCCCAAGGATCCAGTGAGATCCAACACTGTCTCTGCCCAAGGATCCAGTGAGATCCACCACTGTCTCTGTCCAAGGATCCAGAGAGATCCAACGCTATCTGCCCAAGGATCCAGTGAGATCCAACCCGTCTCTGCCCAAAGATCCAGTGAGATCCAGCCCGTCTCTGCCCAAGGATCCAGTGAGATCCAACCCATCTCCGCACAAGGATGCAGTGAGACTTGCTACCATTTTGCATCACTGCTCCCTCAGTATAGAGAAGCTACTGCCCATTCTGAATTAACCAATCACTTATTCTTTCTGAAAGATCATTCTAACATTCAGGACCGATCCTGGTTAGTGTGCAGGCTCCAGGTCCCCAATGTCGATGACTCAAACCTGCAGCAGAATTTGTGATGGCACAGTGGTTAGCACTGCTGCCTCACAGAGCCAGGGACTCAATTCCAGCCTTGGGGTGACTGTCTGTGTGGAGTTTGCACGTTCTCCCCACGTCTGCGTGGGTTTCCTCCGGGTGCTCCGGTTTCCTCCCACACTCCAAAGATGTGCGGGTCAGATGGATTGGCCGTGCTAAATTGCCCCTTAGCGTCCCGAGACGGGTAGGCTAGGGGGATGCGCAGGGTAAAGATGTGGGGTTACGGGGATGGGATAGGGAGCTGGGCAAGATGCTCTGTCAGAGAGTTGGAGCAGACTCGATGGGCTGAACGGCCTCCTTCTGCACTGCCGGGATTCTCTGAGCCGCCTGCGAGGTCTGAGCAGGTGGCAAACACCAGGAGTGCATTTTGCAAGCTGCGAACACATTCCCATTCATATCCCTTTCTCCTTCAACAAGGGATTATGATGCAGCTCCTACTCCCAGTGCCCCCTTTCCCAAAGACTGTGGACCATCCTTCTACAATCTCCCTGTGACCCCCCCCCACTCTTCTCTCCCATCTCCAAACTCAGTGCCCGCCTAACGTCAACTTACTTCACACTCTTTCCCTGTGAAGTTGTACGAACTAAGTAAGGGCATGATGGGAAAATTGGTCAACTATTTGTTACAATGTAAAGAACGGCTGACCAAAGCTATTTCAAAATGCCAGACCCCTGTAAGAGTTAATAAGACTGTATGAGTAAATAAAACAAGATAAGGTCAGGGAGGAAGGAGTCACCGACCTTCTTCTGTTCCATCAAAGGACAAGATAAGGGTATGAATAATGAGACAAAGAGTTCTAGGAGGTCAGCAAGTTAAAACATGATTAATGATATTGTTTATGATTCTATTACTAATCAAATTCCTGAATATGCTCTGGTCACGCAAACTGATAATGATTATGTATAAATACTGAACAGTTTCTCTGTGTAAGGGCGGACTTGTAGAAGAATCAGCAGCTGTATCAACTGCTCTCTGACCCCAAGTCTCAGCCATATACTGCATGCAGTTATTCGCAAATAAATGCTTGTTATATTGACGAAGCAAATTTTGTAGAGTCTATCTTTCACAGTTAAGAAGCAGGAAAAGTTTCCATTTCAACATCACTTTAACATCATTCACATAACGTTAAGATCTGCTTTTAAGCCGGCTGAATTGTCGACTTGTGCTCCTAATTCCTCTGTTCCTATGACCTGTCCCCACAGTGCTTCCCGCCCCTGGCCCTCAGCCCCTCTTCCTCCCAATGCCACCCTTTGCCCACTCTTGCCCTCTGTCAGCCCCTTGGTCTGTTCCCCTCTCTGGCTTCCTGACTTCCCTCCCAAATGCATACGGCAGCCCCATCTGGTGGCAGAGGCTGGCGGGTGCAGGTCGTCCTGGGACTTCAGCCGCCGGATGGGGACCGACCACTCATTTTAGGTCCTCACTTCAAGTCTTTCTGCCCTTGTTTCCACCCTCGGTGTCCTGTGCTTCGCCAGGAACAAAAAAACGGGTAAACCTCCTCGATTTTCAGGTTTACTGATGACACCACTGTTGTGGGTCGGATCTCAAACAATGACGAGACAGAGTACACGAATGAGATAGAGAATCTGGTGAACTGGTGCAGCAACAATAATCTCTCCCTCAATGTCGACAAAATGAAGGAGATTGTCATCGACTTCAGGAAGTGTAAAGGAGAACATGCCCCTGTCTACATCAACGGGGATGAAGTAGAAAGGGTCAAGAGCTTCATGTTTTTAGGTGTTCAGATCACCAACAACCTGTCGTGGTCCCTCCCCACGCCGACACGATAGTTAAGAAAGCCCCACCAACGCCTCTACTTTCTCAGAGGACTAAGGAAATTTGGCACATCAGCTACGACTCTCACCAACTTTTACAGATGCACCGTAGAAAGCATTCTTTCTGGTTGTATCACAGCTTGGTATGGCTCCTGCTCTGTCCAAGACCGCAAGAAGTACAAAAGGCCATGAATGTAGCCCAGTCCATCACTCAAACCAGCCTCCCATCCATTGACTCTGTCTACACTTCCCGCTGCCTCGGCAAAGCAGCCAGCATAATTCAGGACCCCACGCACCCCGGACATTCCCTCTTCCACCTTCTTCCTTCGGGAAAAAGATACAAAAGTCTGAGGTCACGTACCAACCGACTCAAGAACAGCTTCTTCCCTGCTGCTGTCAGACTTTTGCATTAAGTTGATCTTTCTCTACACCTTAACTATGACTGTAACACTACATTCTGCACTCTCTCCTTTCCTTCTCTATGAATGGTATGTTTTGGCTGTATAGAGCTGAAGAAACAATACTTTTCACTCTATCCCTACACATGTGACAGTAATAAACCAAATCACCTGTTCAATTTGATCCATCAACTTATCCACTTTCTCCAAAGTGACGTCCTTCATCGACTCCCTCAAAGCTCCGAGTCCCGCCTGATAGGCCTCCACCACCTGAGAAGAAGCAGCAAGAAGGGAATCATTTCATTTACTGACGCCCCTGCGATGCCCCAGGACGTTACAACGTTGAAGGAGCTACACAAATAGAAATTGTTGTCATCGGACGCAGACACCAAGCGAGTCGAGATGAATCTGCTTCCTAAAAATCACAGAGGGGGTCGTGGGGGGAGAAATACTAACTGTGCAAGTCCCACAGGGTTACCATGAAGCAAGGGATAAGGGACAACTTTGTATTCATTGGTGGGACATGGGCGTCGCTGGCTGGCCAGCATTTATTGCCCAACCTGTTACCCTTGAGAAGGTGGTGGTGAGCTGCCTTCTTGAAACGCTGATACAACCGAGTGTCTCACTCGGCCACTTCAGAGGGCAGTCGAGAGTCAACTACATGGCTCTGGAGTCACATGTAGGCCAGACACAGTGGCACAGAGGTTAGCACGGCTGCATCAGAGCTCCAGGGATCTGGGTTCAATTCTAGCTTTCGGTTACTGTCTGTGTGGAGTTTGCACTTTTCTCCACGTGGGTTTCCTCCAGCTGCTCCGGACTCCTTCCACAGTCCAAAGATGTTAGGTGGATTAGCCATGCTAAATTGACCCTTAGTGTTCAGGGGGATTAGTAACTGCCTGCGGTTATGGGGACAGGGCCTGGGTGGGATTGTGGTCGGTGCAGGCAAGATGGGCCGAATGGCCTCCTTCTGCACTGTAGGGATTCTATAAGGCCAGACCAGGTAAGGACGGCAGATTTCCTTCCCTAAAGGACATTAGTGAACCAGATGGGGTTTTCCGACAATGACTGAGCAGATTGGGTTTGTACTCGTTGGAATTTAGAAGGCTGAGGGGGGATCTTATAGAGACCTATAAGATAATGAAGGGGCTGGATAGGGTAGAGGTGGAGAGATTCTTTCCACTTAGAAAGGAAACTAGAACTAGAGGGCACAGCCTCAAAATAAAGGGGGGTCAGTTTAGGACAGAGTTGAGGAGGAACTTCTTCTCTCAGAGGGTGGTGAATCTCTGGAATTCTCTGCCCACTGAAGTGGTGGAGGCTACCTTGTTGAATATGTTTAAATCACGGATAGATGGATTTCTGATCGGTAAGGGAATTAGGGGTTATAGGGATCAGGCGGGTAAGTGGAACTGATCCACTTCAGATCAGCCATGATCTTATTGAATGGCGGGGCAGGCTCGAGGGGCTAGATGGCCTACTCCTGCTCCTATTTCTTATGTTCTTATGTTTCATGGTCATCAGTAGATTCTTAATTCCAGATATTGTTCACTGAATTTAAATTCCACCATCTGCCGTGGCGGGATTCGAACCCTGGTCCCCAGAACATTCGCTGAGTTTCTAGATGAATAGTCGAGCGATAATATCACTAGGCTATCGTTTCCCTTACTGCGTTGACACAAAGACAGGGAATTATGCTGGGATCTTTCTTCCCGAACCCAGGTCAAACATTATCCTTCAGCAGCAGGCAACAAGGTCAGAGAGAGGCAGCGCAGATAGAGAAAGCTTTCCGTACTGTTCTGTCGGTCTGAGACGAGGAAATGCGGTCCAGGATGGCCTGAATGGTGTTGAGTTTGGCTTCGACGTTATCCAGGCGTTGGGCGGTTCTCTTCCTCATTCGCAGAGATTTCAGCGCCTGGAACGCAGACAAGCAAAAGAGGTCGTCACCTTGCGCACCCCGAAACTGTGGCAGAGAACCCACCCACTCACCCACCGCGCCCCCTGCACACGACACGGAGTCACTATTCACGGCCTCCCAGTCTGAGCTGACACTCACTGCTGCTCTCTGTCACAGCGGGAGGCAGGATCAGTCCACACACAAGGCTTCAACCCAAAAGAGAACCACTGTTTCACTCTGCCACAACAAGCTGTGGTTTTCCACCAATATGCCAGGCAACTTAACCCTTCCCTATTCCAGCTCGCTTCCACACAGCCCATCATTTTCTCCACCCTCTCCACTGCTAGCCATAGCATCATACTAGTTCTATGTCTTTTATTAGTGCCACAAGTCGACTTACATTAACAGTGCAATGAAGTTCCTGTGAAAATCCCCTAGTCGCCACACTCCTGTTCGGGTAACACTGAGGGAGAATTTAGCACCTAACCAGCACGTCTTTCGGACTGTGGGAGAAAACTGGAGCAGCCGGAGGAAACCCACGCAGACACGGTTGAAGAACGCGCAGGGGCGGCACGGTGGCACAGTGGTTAGCACTGCTGCCTCATAGCTCCAGGGACCTGGGTTCGATTCCCGGCTTGGGTCACTGTCTGTGTGGAGTTTGCACCTTCTCCCTGTGTCTGCGTGGGTTTCCTCTGGGTGCTCCAGTTTCCTCCCACAGTCCGAAAGATGTGCTGGTTAGGTGTTAAATTCTCCCTCAGTGTAACCCGAACAGGCACCGGAGTGCGGCGACTGGGGGATTTTCACAGTAACTTCACTTCAGTGTTAATGTAAGCCTATTTGTGACACTCATAAATAAAAGAAAAATCAGAAAAATAGCTTGTTACGGTCAGAGCTGGAGTGGTAGAGCACATAGTCCCCCCTTCTGTTACCACCACCCCGTGGTCCTAACAGTCTAGACAGCAGACACCAGCAGGCTACTGAACCACGGTGGGAGGGGAACCACAGCAGTGTTCAGTCTGAGCAGACGCACACTGTCGGGTCCGTTCATTCCTCTGAATAGACGGAGGCGGCACTGATACTAGGTTGAATATCTTTTATTGAACAGGTCTTAAAATTAACATATTACAGAAAGTGGAAATAAGCTGGAGAGAGAGAGACAGATACAGAGATACTGGCAAGCCAGTATTGTACTGATTAAGCAGCACTCAAAACAGACTCTGGACTGAACTAACTAAACATTGAACTGTGACTACAATAGGAGTTAATTCTTATCAGTGTTATTGAAATTACTCGGCACACGCTGTCTCTCTCTGTAAAAACAACTTGCAGGTGTTGTTAATGAAAAACTTGTGTCTGGTTTACGAAAAAGCTTGTTTCTGGTGACATTGTACTTCCAAAGGACGCAGTCAGTTTTTCTAGCTGATCCCAGCATGCCTGCTGGGTTTTAAAATGTGGTCAAGTTAGCTCACTTTTTAAGCTTGGCATTTAACTGGAATTGCATCGGCAGAAATATCTCAAAATGAAGCCTTTGCATTCATGAACCGGACATGGCGAAGCTTACATCGGGTCCCCTCACATACACACACTCGGACACACACAGACCTATGCTGGCTGGAGTCACTGGAGTAGAAAGATCCTTCCTGAATGAGGTTGCTGTATCCCAGCTTACATTCTCCCCTCAGGCACCTGGATCAGAGGCACCTGGATCAGAGGCTTATCACCACGGTGATACAATCACCAAATTGGCATTAACCAGAGAAAAACCGGATCTTTGACTCACCAAATGTTTTTTGCCAGCTCTTAAATGGCCCCTTGCTTCCTCCTTGTATCTGGGGAGAAAAATGTGTTTATTTTTTCAGTGAATAGGCCTGAGTAAGTGGCTGGCCAACATTTATTGATGTGGAGATGCCGGCGTTGGACTGGGGTAAACACAGTAAGAGTTTTAACAACACCAGAACAAGTCCAACAGGTTTATTTGGTAGCAAATACCATTAGCTTTCAGAGCGCTGCTCCTTCGTCAGATAGGAGCAGCGCTCCGAAAGCTAATGGTATTTGCTACCAAATAAAACTGTTGGACTTTAACGTGGTGTTGTTAAAACTGTTACAACATTTATTGCCCATCCCTAGCTTTTTATTTATTTATTAGTGTCACAGGTACGGCTCAACACATTGACACTGCAATGAAGTTACTGTGAAAATCCCCTAGTCGCCACATTCCGGCGCCTGTTCAGATTCCACTGAGGGAGAATTTAGCACCTAACCAGCACGTCTTTCAAACTGTGGGAGGAAACCGCAGCACCCGGAGGAAACCCATGCAGACACGGGGAGAACGTGCAGACTCCGCACAGACAGTGACCCAAGCCGGGAATCGAACCCGGGTCCCTGGCGCTGTGAGGCAGCAGTGCCAACCACTGTGCCACCCACAAATGCAGTTGCCCTTGAGAAGGTGGGGGTGAGCTGCCTTCTTGAAATCACTGCACTACAGTCGGGTGAGGGGTCGGGGTGAGGGGTCGGGGAGAGGGGTGAGGGGTGGGGGTGAGGGGTGGGGGTGAGGGGTGGGGGTGAGGGGTGGGGGTGAGGGGTGGGGGTGAGGGGTGGGGGTGAGGGGTGGGGGTGAGGGGTGGGGGTGAGGGGTGGGGGTGAGGGGTGGGGGTGAGGGGTGGGGGTGAGGGGTGGGGGTGAGGGGTGGGGGTGAGGGGTGGGGGTGAGGGGTGGGGGTGAGGGGTGGGGGTGAGGGGTGGGGGTGAGGGGTGGGGGTGAGGGGTGGGGGTGAGGGGTGGGGGTGAGGGGTGGGGGTGAGGGGTGGGGGTGAGGGGTGGGGGTGAGGGGTGGGGGTGAGGGGTGGGGGTGAGGGGTGGGGGTGAGGGGTGGGGGTGAGGGGTGGGGGTGAGGGGTGGGGGTGAGGGGTGGGGGTGAGGGGTGGGGGTGAGGGGTGGGGGTGAGGGGTGGGGGTGAGGGGTGGGGGTGAGGGGTGGGGGTGAGGGGTGGGGGTGAGGGGTGGGGGTGAGGGGTGGGGGTGAGGGGTGGGGGTGAGGGGTGGGGGTGAGGGGTGGGGGTGAGGGGTGGGGGTGAGGGGTGGGGGTGAGGGGTGGGGGTGAGGGGTGGGGGTGAGGGGTGGGGGTGAGGGGTGGGGGTGAGGGGTGGGGGTGAGGGGTGGGGGTGAGGGGTGGGGGTGAGGGGTGGGGGTGAGGGGTGGGGGTGAGGGGTGGGGGGTGAGGGGTGGGGGTGAGGGGTGGGGGTGAGGGGTGGGGGTGAGGGGTGGGGGTGAGGGGTGGGGGTGAGGGGTGGGGGTGAGGGGTGGGGGTGAGGGGTGGGGGTGAGGGGTGGGGGTGAGGGGTGGGGGTGAGGGGTGGGGGTGAGGGGTGGGGGTGAGGGGTGGGGGTGAGGGGTGGGGGTGAGGGGTGGGGGTGAGGGGTGGGGGTGAGGGGTGGGGGTGAGGGGTGGGGGTGAGGGGTGGGGGTGAGGGGTGGGGGTGAGGGGTGGGGGTGAGGGGTGGGGGTGAGGGGTGGGGGTGAGGGGTGGGGGTGAGGGGTGGGGGTGAGGGGTGGGGGTGAGGGGTGGGGGTGAGGGGTGGGGGTGAGGGGTGGGGGTGAGGGGTGGGGGTGAGGGGTGGGGGTGAGGGGTGGGGGTGAGGGGTGGGGGTGAGGGGTGGGGGTGAGGGGTGGGGGTGAGGGGTGGGGGTGAGGGGTGGGGGTGAGGGGTGGGGGTGAGGGGTGGGGGTGAGGGGTGGGGGGTGAGGGGTGGGGGTGAGGGGTGGGGGTGAGGGGTGGGGGTGAGGGGGTGGGGGTGAGGGGTGGGGGGTGAGGGGTGGGGGTGAGGGGTGGGGGTGAGGGGTGGGGGTGAGGGGTGGGGGTGAGGGGTGGGGGGTGAGGGGTGGGGGTGAGGGGTGGGGGTGAGGGGTGGGGGTGAGGGGTGGGGGTGAGGGGTGGGGGTGAGGGGTGGGGGTGAGGGGTGGGGGTGAGGGGTGGGGGTGAGGGGTGGGGGTGAGGGGTGGGGGTGAGGGGTGGGGGTGAGGGGTGGGGGTGAGGGGTGGGGGTGAGGGGTGGGGGTGAGGGGTGGGGGTGAGGGTGGGGGTGGGGTGAGGGGTGGGGGTGAGGGGTGGGGGTGAGGGGTGGGGTGAGGGGTGGGGGTGAGGGGTGGGGGTGAGGGGTGGGGGTGAGGGGTGGGGGTGAGGGGTGGGGGTGAGGGGTGGGGGTGAGGGGTGGGGGTGAGGGGTGGGGGTGAGGGGTGGGGGTGAGGGGTGGGGGTGAGGGGTGGGGGTGAGGGGTGGGGGTGAGGGGTGGGGGTGAGGGGTGGGGGTGAGGGGTGGGGGTGAGGGGTGGGGGTGAGGGGTGGGGGTGAGGGGTGGGGGTGAGGGGTGGGGGTGAGGGGTGGGGGTGAGGGGTGGGGGTGAGGGGTGGGGGTGAGGGGTGGGGGTGAGGGGTGGGGGTGAGGGGTGGGGGTGAGGGGTGGGGGTGAGGGGTGGGGTGAGGGGTGGGGGTGAGGGGTGGGGGTGAGGGGTGGGGGTGAGGGGTGGGGGTGAGGGGTGGGGGTGAGGGGTGGGGGTGAGGGGTGGGGGTGAGGGGTGGGGGTGAGGGGTGGGGTGAGGGGTGGGGGTGAGGGGTGGGGGTGAGGGGTGGGGGTGAGGGGTGGGGGTGAGGGGTGGGGTGAGGGGTGGGGTGAGGGGTCGGGGTGAGGGGTGGGGGTGAGGGGTCGGGGTGAGGGGTCGGGGTGAGGGGTGGGGGTGAGGGGTCGGGGTGAGGGGTCGGGGTGACGGGGTCGGGGTGAGGGGTCGGGGTGAGGGGTCGGGGTGAGGGGTCGGGGTGAGGGGTCGGGGTGAGGGGTCGGGGTGAGGGGTCGGGGTGAGGGGTCGGGGTGAGGGGTCGGGGTGAGGGGTCGGGGTGAGGGGTCGGGGTGAGGGGTCGGGGTGAGGGGTCGGGGTGAGGGGTCGGGGTGAGGGGTCGGGGTGAGGGGTCGGGGTGAGGGGTCGGGGTGAGGGGTCGGGGTGAGGGGTCGGGGTGAGGGGTCGGGGTGAGGGGTCGGGGTGAGGGGTCGGGGTGAGGGGTCGGGGTGAGGGGTCGGGGTGAGGGGTCGGGGTGAGGGGTCGGGGTGAGGGGTCGGGGTGAGGGGTCGGGGTGAGGGGTCGGGGTGAGGGGTCGGGGTGAGGGGTCGGGGTGAGGGGTCGGGGTGAGGGGTCGGGGTGAGGGGTCGGGGTGAGGGGTCGGGGTGAGGGGTCGGGGTGAGGGGTCGGGGTGAGGGGTCGGGGTGAGGGGTCGGGGTGAGGGGTCGGGGTGAGGGGTCGGGGTGAGGGGTCGGGGTGAGGGGTCGGGGTGAGGGGTCGGGGTGAGGGGTCGGGGTGAGGGGTCGGGGTGAGGGGTCGGGGTGAGGGGTCGGGGTGAGGGGTCGGGGTGAGGGGTCGGGGTGAGGGGTCGGGGTGAGGGGTCGGGGTGAGGGGTCGGGGTGAGGGGTCGGGGTGAGGGGTCGGGGTGAGGGGTCGGGGTGAGGGGTCGGGGTGAGGGGTCGGGGTGAGGGGTCGGGGTGAGGGGTCGGGGTGAGGGGTCGGGGTGAGGGGTCGGGGTGAGGGGTCGGGGTGAGGGGTCGGGGTGAGGGGTCGGGGTGAGGGGTCGGGGTGAGGGGTCGGGGTGAGGGGTCGGGGTGAGGGGTCGGGGTGAGGGGTCGGGGTGAGGGGTCGGGGTGAGGGGTCGGGGTGAGGGGTCGGGGTGAGGGGTCGGGGTGAGGGGTCGGGGTGAGGGGTCGGGGTCAGGGTCAGGATGAAGGAGGGTGTAAGAGGGTGAAAGAGGGTGAAAGAGGGTGAAAGAGGGTGAAAGAGGGTGAAAGAGGGTGAAAGAGGGTGAAAGAGGGTGAAAGAGGGTGAAAGAGGGTGAAAGAGGGTGAAAGAGGGTGTAAGTGGGTGTAAGTGGGTGTAAGTGGGTGTAAGTGGGTGTAAGTGGGTGTAAGAGAGTGAAAGAGGGTGTAAGTGGGTGAAGGAGGGTGAAGGAGGGTGAAGGAGGGTGAAGGAGGGTGAAGGAGGGTGAAGGAGGGTGAAGGAGGGTGAAGGAGGGTGTAAGAGGGTGTAAGAGAGTGTAAGAGGGTGTAAGAGGGTGTAAGAGAGTGAAAGAGAGTGTAAGAGGGTGTAAGAGGGTGTAAGAGGGTGTAAGAGGGTGTAAGAGGGTGTAAGAGGGTGTAAGAGGGTGAAAGAGGGTGAAAGAGGGTGAAAGAGAGTGAAAGAGAGTGTAAGAGGGTGAAAGAGGGTGAAAGAGGGTGTAAGTGGGTGAAAGAGGGTGTGGGAGGGTGTGGGAGGGTGTAGGAGGGTGTAGGAGGGTGTAGGAGGGTGAAGGAGGGTGAAGGAGGGTGAAGGAGGGTGAAGGAGTGCGAACGAGTGTCTAAGAGGGTGTAAGAGGGTGTAAGAGGGTGTAAGAGGGTGTAGAGGGTGTAGAGGGTGTAGGAGGGTGTAGGAGGGTGTAGGAGGGTGTAGGAGGGGTGGAGGGGGGGTGTAGGAGGGTGAAGGAGGGTGAAGGAGGGTGAAGGAGGGTGAAGGAGGGAATTTGGAAGGAGGGGGAAGGGAGTGAAGGGAGTGAAGAGAGGTGAAAGAGAGTGAAAGAGGGTGAAAGAGGAAAGGGTGTTTGTGGGGGTTTGTGGGGGGTTGTGGGGT